>NC_139327.1:40865968-40870968 GCF_056507025.1 Lutjanus erythropterus
GACGGCTCATGTGCACGTGCAGCAGGTGATGTCAGGTGTACATACCCACAGCTCGGTGCCCCAGTTACAGCTCATCTTGTCCTCGCGCTGCTGCCGCTGCCGCTGCTGCTGATGATGATGATGCTCCAACTGACGATGATGATCACCGCGAGGAGCTGCTGCTGCTGCTGACCGTCGCGCGCATCCTCACCGACACACCGACCATCCGTCCGTCCGTCTGTCTCACCTGTCTCTGTGTGTCTCTATGTCTCTTGTGTGTCTGCAGCAGCACGACAGCAGAGGACGCGGTCACGCGCGGCGCGTCTCCCAAGAGGACCCTTTGTCATCAGGAGGAGCTGCTGAGTGTGTGTGTGTGTGTGTGTGTGTGTGTGTGTACTGAGCATGCTCAGTTGCAGCCCCGCCCTGCTGTCACACACACAATAAACTGACGGAGAAAAGATCAAATCCATAATACGATCAATATCAGCATCAATAAACATACACGTATGTAACAACAACAACAACAACAACAACAACAATAATAATAATAATAATAATAATAATAATGATAATAGATTGAATTTCCTGTTGTTTGAGGTGACGCTGTTCCATTTAGTGTAACAGACCTGAATGGAACTCAGCCTTCATTGGTACCTGAGTTTAAAACTGAAACCGTTCAACACGTTTAACCCTGAAACTAACCATTATTTTCATTCAACTGTTGATTATTTACTCAATTAACTGATTGATTAACCCTTTGCTACACGTTTGGACACTTGATTTCATTATCAGTCAATATGTCCATCTTTTTCTCCAATAATCAATCAGTTGTTTTGTCCAGAAAATATCAGAAAATGTTGATCGAAGTCCAAGACGACGTCGTCAAAACTCAAAGATCTTCAGTTTCCTGTCAGAGAAGAAAGAAACCAGAAAATATTCACATTTAAGAAACTGAAATCAGAGAATTTGGACTTTTTCTTTAAAGGACTGAAAGCTTTTAATAAACTATAAATAAACTAATTATCAGTAGTTGATGATGAATTTAATAGTCAATTAATAATCGATTAATCAAAAATCAGAAAACAGAAAACCTCCACTTTACCTGTTTACAGTCTGACTGGATCAATAAGTTCAATCCAAAACACAAACATGTGCGTCAGTCTGTGAGCAGAACAGACATCACTGACATTTCAAAATAAAAGTCACAGTTTGTTTCAAAATAAACCTGTGGAAGAATTTCATCATCAGCAGAAACGGATTTTTTATTTGTCTTCATTCAGAGTTTAAACATCAGAGACTCAGAACAGAAATAAATCAAATATATCATTTGTATGTTTCAGAATATTAATCAGATCAAATTAAATATTTAATTTAGACAGACGCGTGATGAGGTCAGACTGTGACATCACACAGAAACTGAGACACTAAATGTCTCTCAGTCTCATCATGTGAACTTTTTCCTCCTGAAATGTCAGACAGTCGTTCAGCCTGAAGGTCTCTGCTCACGTTCTCTTATTAAATATCAAAGACAGAGAACCTGCTGGAACCCAGACTGCAGGATTCAACTTCACACAGGAATCAATATCGTTCATGTTCTCACTGACAGTCAGGTAAAAATCAATAATGAATATTGACTATAAATCAATATATCAATCAATGTAAACTTCAGAACAGTGAACTTTGTAAATTATTTAATTTAAATCATGTTTGAATCTCATGTGACTCGATCTCAGCTGATTTTAATATTAATCTTGTCACGTTGTTCGAACGTCGATCAGAAACATTCATTTAAAATATTAGTTTGATCCGTCCAATCACGTCCGAGCAGGTCGTCTGACTGTTAAAGGTCAAAGGTCATCAGCTGCTCAACTCAATCAGAACAATAATAATAACACAGAGTCATATTTCATTTGTATGATAATGTGACCGCCGGCCGCACAGAGAAGCTGCTGCAGATCAATAATTGATGAAGGTTAATGATTATTGTTGGAACTGCAGGACTTCATCATCATCTGACAGTTATTAATAAACCGAGCCAATGATTTGATCAAATATTCAATACATTAAAGTTCAGCTGGCGTTTGGACTTTGCAGTTTAACACTGATCAGATCTGTGATTGATTCTGGTATATTGATCACTGATCAGACAAGTTCTGCAGCTGTGTTTAAATACTGATCAATAATAATAATAATAATAATAATAAAGTCTTAGTTGGACATGAAAATATTTTTGATCAAAAGTCAAACCGTGACTCCCAGGGTGCATTTCACCAAACAAACAGCCAATCACAGAGCAGGAGTCAGAACATGAACTGATGTTAATATGATCAAAGACAAAGAAAAAGAATACGAAGATGAAGAAGTCAAAGATCACGACGAGGAAGATGAAGAGAAAAAACATGGAGAAAATGATGAAGCAGAAGACGAAGAAGACGAAGAAATAAAAGATCCAAATTAATCAAAACAAATCAGTTTCCAGCTGCAGTCAGAAAGAAACACAGAACTGTAAAAAATTTATACAAACTTTATTCAAACTTTTTTTTTTTTTTTACACAAAAAAACCAAAACAAAACAAAAACAAACAGGAAATGTTTCTTCACATGCGGCAGGTGTCATGAAACGCCTCCAGGGTCCTAAAGTCCCTCCATGTTGGAGGAAGTCCGTCCTGAAGGTAGTGACCACAGCGCTGACATGAAGACTGGAAGAGTTTAATGTAGCTCCGCAGCCACGTCTACAGGTGAGACAGGTAGACAGACAGACAGGTGAGTTTAAGGTAGCTCCGCAGCCACGTCTACAGGTGAGACAGACAGGTAGACAGACAGACAGGTAGAGAGACAAACAGGTGAGTTTAATGTAGCTCCGCAGCCACGTCTACAGGTGAGACAGACAGGTAGACAGACAGACAGGTAGAGAGACAGGTGAGTTTAATGTAGCTCCGCAGCCACGTCTACAGGTGAGACAGACAGGTAGACAGACAGACAGGTGAGTTTAATGTAGTTCTGCAGCCACGTCTACAGGTGAGACAGACAGGTAGAGAGACAAACAGGTGAGTTTAATGTAGCTCCGCAGCCACGTCTACAGGTGAGACAGACAGGTAGACAGACAGACAGGTGAGTTTAATGTAGTTCTGCAGCCACGTCTACAGGTGAGACAGACAGACAGGTAGACAGATAGACAGGTGAGTTTAATGTAGCTCCGCAGCCACGTCTACAGGTGAGACAGGTAGACAGACAGACAGGTGAGTTTAAGGTAGCTCCACAGCCACGTCTACAGGTGAGACAGACAGGTAGACAGACAGACAGGTAGAGAGACAAACAGGTGAGTTTAATGTAGCTCCGCAGCCACGTCTACAGGTGAGACAGACAGGTAGACAGACAGACAGGTGAGTTTAATGTAGTTCTGCAGCCACGTCTACAGGTGAGACAGACAGACAGGTAGACAGATAGACAGGTGAGTTTAATGTAGCTCCGCAGCCACGTCTACAGGTGAGACAGACAGACAGGTGAGTTTAATGTAGCTCCGCAGCCACGTCTACAGGTGAGACAGACAGGTAGAGAGACAGACAGGTAGAGAGACAGACAGGTGAGTTTAATGTAGCTCCGCAGCCACGTCTACAGGTGAGACAGACAGGTAGACAGACAGACAGGTGAGTTTAATGTAGCTCCGCAGCCACGTCTACAGGTGAGACAGACAGGTAGAGAGACAGACAGGTGAGTTTAATGTAGCTCCGCAGCCACGTCTACAGGTGAGACAGACAGGTAGACAGACAGACAGGTGAGTTTAATGTAGCTCCGCAGCCACGTCTACAGGTGAGACAGACAGGTAGACAGACAGACAGGTGAGTTTAATGTAGTTCTGCAGCCACGTCTACAGGTGAGACAGACAGGTAGACAGACAGACAGACAGGTGAGTTTAATGTAGTTCTGCAGCCACGTCTACAGGTGAGACAGACAGGTAGACAGACAGACAGACAGGTGAGTTTAATGTAGTTCTGCAGCCACGTCTACAGGTGAGACAGACAGGTAGACAGACAGGTGAGTTTAAGGTAGCTCCGCAGCCACATCTACAGGTGAGACAGACAGGTAGAGAGACAGACAGGTGAGTTTAATGTAGCTCCGCAGCCACGTCTACAGGTGAGACAGACAGGTAGAGAGACAGACAGGTGAGTTTAATGTAGCTCTGCAGCCACGTCTACAGGTGAGACAGACAGACAGGTAGACAGACAGACAGGTGAGTTTAATGTAGCTCCGCAGCCACGTCTACAGGTGAGACAGACAGGTAGACAGACAGACAGGTGAGTTTAATGTAGCTCCGCAGCCACGTCTACAGGTGAGACAGACAGGTAGAGAGACAGACAGGTGAGTTTAATGTAGCTCCGCAGCCACGTCTACAGGTGAGACAGACAGGTAGACAGACAGACAGGTGAGTTTAATGTAGCTCCGCAGCCACGTCTACAGGTGAGACAGACAGGTAGACAGACAGACAGGTGAGTTTAATGTAGTTCTGCAGCCACGTCTACAGGTGAGACAGACAGGTAGACAGACAGACAGACAGGTGAGTTTAATGTAGTTCTGCAGCCACGTCTACAGGTGAGACAGACAGGTAGACAGACAGACAGACAGGTGAGTTTAATGTAGTTCTGCAGCCACGTCTACAGGTGAGACAGACAGGTAGACAGACAGGTGAGTTTAAGGTAGCTCCGCAGCCACATCTACAGGTGAGACAGACAGGTAGAGAGACAGACAGGTGAGTTTAATGTAGCTCCGCAGCCACGTCTACAGGTGAGACAGACAGGTAGAGAGACAGACAGGTGAGTTTAATGTAGCTCTGCAGCCACGTCTACAGGTGAGATAGACAGACAGGTAGACAGACAGACAGGTGAGTTTAATGTAGCTCCGCAGCCACGTCTACAGGCGAGACAGACAGGTAGAGAGACAGACAGGTGAGTTTAATGTAGCTCCGCAGCCACGTCTACAGGTGAGACAGACAGGTAGACAGACAGACAGGTGAGTTTAATGTAG
>NC_139327.1:40875968-40893468 GCF_056507025.1 Lutjanus erythropterus
ATTGAGTTTGACTCCCCTGAGGAAGAAAGACGTTAAAATTTTGAGTCCTAATAGTAAAACACACTCATGTAGGCTGAAAAGGAAGTTTAGTTTGGTGCGCTGCACTGAAAACAAAGAATGAATCACTTAACATTCATGTTGAACATCCAAATATAATTAGACAGAAAAATAATCTCAGTCGGGGAGAGACATCGTCGGCAGTTAGCCTGGGTACTTTGTAGACTTGAAGAAAATAACCTCTTAGCAACTTAGCCTGGTTACCAAGTTGGACCACTTGTAGGCCTGCAGAGGTCAGCCCATGTTAGCATGTTAACGTGTTGCCATGGTTACCTTGTTGGACCACTTGTAGGCCTGCAGAGGTCAGCCCATGTTAGCATGTTAACCTGTTGCCATGGTTACCTTGTTGGACCACTTGTAGGCCTGCAGCAGCTGTGAGTAAAGTGGAGTTTTGTCCTGAACTGGATCCAGACTGAGCAGACCGCTGTTATGGAGAGGATGAGACTCTGAGGGACGACCCACCAGACCACTGAGACGCTCCAACTCGCTGAGACACAGACAGGTGAAAGACAGACAGGTTATTGATCAGAGTCTTCATGTTATACCGACATACTGAAAAACAGAAACTGTAACAACTTAACCGCAACAAACTGTTCACAAATCTGTCATTTTAATTCATCACAGTCATCAGACACACCTGACAGGTGGACATGATCTGATTGATCCACAGCAACCTGATCAATCAACAAATCAGGGTTCAACATTAACTTGTTCAATTAAAATGTTCAGCAGATGTCCACATTTTACCAGCCAATTCATAGATTAATTTGATTGGCTGCTGCTAATTTGAACCTTAAACAAAGTATTGATCTGTAGTGACTGGTTTAAATTCACCTGATCCGTCACTGGGTTCTCCACATCAAAGTAACATCAGAGGTTCTGAAGTTCTCCATATTCACACTTAAATCAATAGATATGTAAAACAGTTCGGTGGGATGAGCAGCTGCAGTACAACGTAGATTCTGATTCGCTCGGTGTGCTGAACTCACTTCAGGTCTCTGTTGACCGCCTGCAGGTTGTCCTGGAACTCGGCTATAAACTGCTTCTCGCGGCCCTCCAGGGTCTCCCGGTTCTTCATGCCATCCTTCAGGGACTCGAACACGCGGCTCACGCTGGAGCGCAGCGCCTGAATCCCGCTTATAGCGTGAGAGAAAGCGTCCAGGTTCACCCCGACGTTCACTACGTCCGCCATCTCCTCTTCTGTTTCTAATCTGCTGCTGCTGCTGGCGCTCAAATATGACGTCACACACTTCGACACTAGCCGAGAGCAGCCGAGTGCAGCCGAGTGCAGCCGAGGGGGATCAGCAGGAACAGAAGACCTGAAACTGTGCACTAAATCACAGTTACTCCATCAGTCAGTAAAACAGTCAAAGTACAAGTTACTGTCCATGTTTGGTTAAATGTTCTCACTCGCAGAACACTGAGAACATCAGTTCTTGTCAGTAGCAACTCAGATTAAAGAACATGAAACGTTAACAGAGCTAACATGAGCTAAGTAGCTTTTTAAATTCATTTGTACAACACAGTATTTATAAAGACAACTGTTCTGTAAACATACATGAATTAAAGTAGATTTTAAAAAGGAAAGTAAACCAAACCACACACACACACACATAGTGCATTAATATATATATATATATATATATATATATATATATATATATATCAATATATATATATATTGATATATCAATATATATATATATATATATTGATATATCAATATATATATTGATGCATATGCAAGACATCAATCCTTCTTGTTCTGCTGTTTGAGCATCTCTTCTTGTGAATATGAAATTTCCCTAATAACAAAATTAACTGAACAAAAAACATAATGTCCTTCTTCTCAACATCTCGACGTCTTTGTCCTTAAATTCATTTGTTCATCCAGATTTTCTTCCACCTAAAACATGCAGATGACAAACAGATCGTCTTCTAGTCCACAAAACAATATTGAATATGAATTAAAACCTTTCTAGTGTTTTCTTTACTGGTTATATCTGATGTATCATTTTAAAAGAGACTTCTTCTACTTTACTATTAAGACTAAATTTATCCCAAACCAGACGGATTTTCTTCCAATCAATTTCCCCTTAAAGCAAGAAAAAAAAAAAAAAAAAAAAAACTTGCATTGCATAATATTACTGATATATTTATTTGAGCATTTAGTGTTGAAGTATAATTTTGACTGATGATGATGGATCATAAAGACGCTGCAGCAGTAAAACATCAAACTCTGTGTAACTGGAAACCTAAAGTGAGAGAAGAAACAACATCAACAAGTTATTTAACTAATAAAATACCAGAGATGATTTATTTTTATATTGAATGTTCCTGTTATTCCAGATGTTACGGTTAGTTGGTGAATATTATCTAACAGCTGAGGTGGAAATAATATGAACATTTTCTGACAAATACATTTTTGATCTCATTTGATTTACAAACATTATGTCACACATGAAATCTGTCACCAAAACTCTGATTTTAATTGATTCTTTAAAGATTTATATATTTGAAATATGTGTAATTAGTTCAATGTTTTGCTGTCATTTATTATTATTTTTTGTATTTCTAAACTCTGTGTGTCAGAAAACAGCTTCTTGTCCAGACGAGAATTCACAACTTCAAACAATTAAAATCCTTCAAAATCTCAAACTAACAATATCTACTGATAAGCTAGGTGTAAAAATTGTGCTATAATAATCATCTTTGTTTTAAAATATATTTATTTTATTTATTTATTTATATTTAAAAAGGCTCAGCTGTACACTAAAGACTCCTGTCTCACTTCCTGGTTTAAAAAAGGCGGGACTACAGTTCAAACTGCTAAACCTCATATTTCTATCAGATGTGTCTCAACATGTCAATTCTGTCGTCCTTCTAAATCAAAGATCAATAAGAATTATGGTTTAAAATGTGTATTTTGATTCACATTAAGAGACTGAGACACTTAAAAAATATAATGGCTGATCGCTACGACGACGCTGTGAAATGAAAGACGTTGACTCACTGACGTTACTCTCAGTTCTCTTTAATAATTGAATAATGTGTTAAAAATGAGTTTAATAATAAAAAAAATAAAACTTGGACTCGCTCCTGACGTGTTCATGAGATCAATGTTCATACAGATGTAGAAAATGATTTATGTCAGCAACATGTCTGCGATATAAATGATTGATATTATTATTACATTATCAATAGAGGTTATAAGTGGCAACATTGTAACAGAAAGGTTTTGATTTTACAGTTAATGAAATAATCATGAAACATGTTTTCTATCATAAAACTTTCTGTCTGTTTCTGTTGATGTTGAGGGCAGAAACACAACTGACAAGAGTGTAACAGGATTAATTAATCAATTAATCGAGAAAATAATTGATCATTAATGGATGAGACAGATTAATGGACACTGAAAGGTTATTTTCAGCCCTGAGTGACTTTAATCCTGTTGAACAGTTTAATGAACGTGATCTTTATTTCTTGTTAATGATTAAATTCAGCTGCTGTTAATCTGTCTTTAACAGAGAGAGAGAGAGAGAGAGAGAGAGAGAGAGAGAGAGAGAGAGAGAGAGAGGAGAGAGAGAGAGACGGAGAGAGAGAGGGAGAGAGAGAGAGAGAGAGAGGGAGAGAGAGAGAGAGAGAGAGATTTTTCAAACCACTTTTATTTGCTCATGACTGTTACGAACTCAAAAGTACAAAACAAATAAAACTCAGCAATGAACTGAACAAAAAAACATGAAATAAATGAGACATCGTCAATTCAAAAAAAGACCAAAAACCAGCTCATCGTTCTTCACAGAACACAACACTTGTTTAAAGCACCAGATCTTTTCAAACTCATCCACATTATTTGTCAAAAAATAGAAACTGAAATCAGTTTTCAGACGCACCTTCAACATACGTTTAAAAATCATCGTTGCGTCAACATCAAATGAATTTTCAAGCTTGTTTTTCCGGCTGAGATAAATTGCCATTTTGGCTTGACCCAGCACAAAATTTAAAAGCTGACACTTCATTTTCTTTTTCCTGTTGTACCTGTAACCCAGTATGAACATGTGATGTGAGAAAACCTCATCGAACAAAACAAACATGTGAGTCAAACACTGAAGTAGAGAGAAGAGACGACCACACTCTAAGAAACAGTGGAAAACTGTCTCTCTCTGTGGACAGAAAGGACAGCTATCAACAACATTTGGATTGATGACAGAAACAAATGCATTGACAGCAACAGCACCGTGTAGAACCCTCCACTGTAAATCACCAACCCTCTTTGTTATCGGTGGTTTATAAAGTGTTCTCCACTCAGGCCTCTGAGCCTCCGTCAGGGCCAGATGAGCTCTCCATGGACTGTCAACTCTCTCTTTCAGTTTGTTCTGGTTCAAACATTTCACTAATAGATAATACATTGTCTTACCTGTCATGGTGCTCAGTTTGTAATCAGCAACATTATTCAGTTTTAACAGAAAACCACCACATTTAAAAACAGGAACAATTTTCACATCAGGAACAGGATCACTAACATCAGGCTGAATCACACCGTCACAATAAGCAGCAATCAGTAACAGTTCAGAGTCAGTTAGCTGCTGTTTCCAGCCTCTCAGCAGGAGGCTGACCACCCTGACCGACCTGATCCCCAGGCGTGAGGCCAGACCTGTGGCTTCATCCAGGTGAGGGCCACACACCTCCACCACACGGCCCAGTGTCAGGATTCTGGCCTCACACAGTTTCTGGAGCACGGTTGGTTCTGCTTTACACCGGAGCCGAATCCCGTGAACCACCGGCTCCCTAAGAAGCCAGAACACCGAATCACATGTGTTCAGTCTGTCCTTACGGAACATTCCCCATACTTTAAACAGTCCTTGATAAAAGCATGGAAGGTCGTCCAACTTACATCCATTTAAATCCATTAAAAACAGAGACTCAGCCAGACCCAGCCCACCACACCTCTCCAGTATGGCATGAGCTACAGGTCTCCAGACCAGGTCCACAGGTCCAGTCAGGAGTCTCTGGATGAACTGGAGCCTGAAGGCAGCGCCTCTGCTTGCCAAGTGGACAAGCCCATGTCCTCCTTCCTCCTTGGGCAGGAAGAGGACGCTCTGTGGGACCCAGTGCAGACGGTCCCAAAAGAAATCCACCAAGACCGCCTGCACTCTGGACAGCAGGTTTGAAGGAGGGTCCATACAAGCCAGCCGATGCCACAGCATGGAGGACACAAGGTTATTGATGATCAGGATCCGACCTTTAAAAGACAGTTTTGGTAGAATCCATTTCCATTTTTTCAAACGGCCATCAACTTTTTCTAAAAAACAGTCCCAGTTTTTGGAAGAGAAGGTCTCATCACCAAGATGAACTCCCAGATATTTGAGTCCTCCACTCTTCCACACGAGGCCTCCAGGTAAAACCAGTCTATTGATCAGTCCTTTACCTACTGCCAAGGCCTCGCTTTTTCTCCAGTTCACTCTAGCAGAGGATAGTCTACTAAAGTTAATCACAGTTTCATTTAAAACATCAATATCATGTTGGTTTTTCACAAGAACAATGACATCATCAGCATATGCAGACAATTTGAAACAATTACTACACCCAGGAAAAGAAAAACCTGACAAAAATGACCTTAATTTGTGCAAAAAGGGCTCTATGGCCAGAGAGTACAACATCCCAGACAGGGAGCAGCCCTGTCTGACTCCCCTCTGAACTCTGAACGGAGCGCTTAAACCCCCATTAATCTTGAGTACACTCTCAATGTCACTGTACAAGACCTGGATCTGGGCTATGAAACCAGAGCTGAATCCAAAAGCCTGCAGCGTCTGCCACAGGTACTGGTGTTCAACTCGGTCAAAAGCCTTTTCTTGGTCTAGAGAAATCAGACCAAGCTCACAGCCCAATGAACCAGAGAGGTCCAAAATGTCCCGAATTAGAGTAATATTATCAGATATCAACCTGCTGGGTACACAGTATGTTTGGTCCACATGAATGACCTGCTCCATCACTTTTCTCAATCTTGTTGCCAACACTTTGGACAGCAGTTTATAATCAGTGCACAGTAAAGACACAGGACGCCAGTTCTTAATGTCCTGCAGGTCTCCCTTCTTCGGGAGGAGGGTGAGAACAGCTCTCCTGCCGCTCAGTGGCAACCTCCCCTTTCTCAGACTGTCCCTGAGAACAACCAACAAATCTTCACCTATAACAGGCCAGAAAGTCTTATAAAAGTCTGCAGGAAGACCGTCAATCCCAGGAGCCTTCCCACTCTGCAAGCTCTGCAGGGCCTCCTGTAGCTCCTGAGCAGAGAGCGGCGCCTCCAGCTCTGCATTATCCTCCTCAGGGACCTTAGGAAGGTCCTCAAAGAAGGACAGCGCCACCTCTGGTTCGTCCTGGAACTCAGTCCTGTAGAGCTGTTGATAAAAACCAACAGCACACTGACGAATATCAGCTGACTCCTGCAGCAGCAGCCCAGTGTCAGAGCGCAGAGAGTGTATCAGCCTCCTCTGGCCATTTTTACGTTCGAGACCAAAGAAAAAGTGAGAGGGAGCGTCCATCTTAACAACATTCTGAAAACGTGATCTGACCAAAGCACCCTGAGCAGAAATACCCAGCAGGTCAGACAGAGCTGATTTTTTGCTTTTGAAAACTTCAATATGTTCTCGTTCTCCTGTGGAGTCTGCTAGAACCTGCAGCTCCACCACTTCTCTCTCCAGAGCTCTCATAGATCTGGCCATGTCCTTTGTGACATTGAGAGTGTACTGTAGGCAAAGCTGCTTGATCTTAACTTTGCCTACATCCCACCACTGCTGTAAGGAGACAAAGTCAGATTTGGTTTGTCTGTAGTTCAGCCAAAAACACTTGAAAACATTTCTAAAAACACTGTCAGACAACAGAGAGACGTTGAAGTGCCAGTACGCACTTTTACATTTTACATCCTTTATAAAAATTGAGCACTGTACAAGAGAATGATCAGAAATACCAACCGGACTAATAGCACAACTTTTAAATACATTAATATGATGTTCAAAACAATAGAGACGGTCCAGTCTGGCCAGGGATAAAGAGTTATCTCTGGAGTGAACCCAGGTGTACTGACGCTGACTTTTATGGAAATGTCTCCAAACATCACACAGTTCAAAAGTTTCCACAAGCTGAACAAAACACCTTCTAGAGGCAGGGTGAGGTTCCTGATGGTTCCTGTCCAAAACAGGGTTTTCTGTACAGTTAAAGTCTCCGCCCACAAACAGATACTCCTCACTGTCACAGTTACTAAGGACATTTTTTAACACATCCAAAAACAGCAGTCTTTCTGAGGCCACAGCTGGAGCATAAACATTTACAAAAACCATTTTAACTTTTTCAAATTCAGCACACAGTTTCAGCAGCCGACCTGGAACTATTTCACTGATAGTACAGGAAAGAGGTGAGAAATCTCTAGAAAAGAGAATACCAACCCCCCCACTGTTACTGCTCTTATGACTGAAAAAAGCCTCCCCACTCCATTCCCTCCTCCAGTCAGGTTCAATGTCAGCAGTGCTGTGAGTTTCCTGAAGGAAGATTACATTCAATTTCTTGCACTCGAACAGATTAAATAGAGAAGCTCTTTTAACATCCTCTCGAGCACCGTTAATGTTTAAAGAACCCAGCTTAATGTCACACATATTTAATATAAAGCTGCATCCCAACAAAGACAAAGCAAACAAATGAAAGAAAAACACAGCAAACTTATTCATCATTGGCTATTTGGGCTCGAACCTTCTGCAACAGTTTCTTTAACCTGAAAATCTCTGGGTCAGTGAAAGATGGCTGCCCAAGGCTTCCTGCGTTCTTCATGAAGAACCGGACTGAGTCATGAAAAAGCTGCAAGTCTGGGAAAAAGTCTTCGACCTTCACAGCCCTCAGCCCCTTTGTTTCTTTTAGAAAAGTTCTGATTCTCAGGAAAGAATAACCGCTCTGTGGTTCAACCTGCATGTTGTCGTCCTCACAGTCATTAACTTGTGAGTTCTGTGTGTTTTGTGTGTTCTGTGTGTCAGTGTGTGTGTTCTGTGTGTTCTCCTCTGACTGAGAGGAGGAACACTGTGGACCTGTCTTTGACACCTTCTTAGTTTTTACAGTATTGTCTTTAGTTTCTGTTTGTTTCCTTTTCACAGGCAGCTTCATTAACTCATCATCCATTACAGTCTGTTCCTCTAACACAGACTCAGCCACTCTGGTTGCTGTGTGTCCCGTCTGTTCCTTTAACTCCTCCTGAACACTGAGCTCCTCCTCATCACTCTCCTCATCATCCAACTCAACATCATCTGAGTTCATGTGGTCACTGTCTGCTCCGTTCTCAGCCCCCTGTGTGTCATGTTCTGTGTTCTGTGTGTCGTTCTGTGTGTTCTGTGTGTTCTGTGTGTCTCTGTGTGTGTCTTTGTGCGTTGCGTTCTGACCGGCGGCTGTGACCGGCGGCTCCGCCGCGGACGCAGCCTGACGGTCAGTCGCTCTCTCTGGACACGAGCGGACCAAGTGTCCCTCGGCCCCACATCCAAAACATTTTAACGTGTCAGACGTTACATGAACAGTATAACCAAAATCATCAATGCGGAAACTGAAAGCTAAGTTCAGTTCCTCGCTGTTCTTGAGGATCATGAACACCTGTCTTCTGAAAGACATTACATGCTTGAGGTGCGGAGATTTACAGCCGAGAGGGATCATTTTAATCGGAGACACCAGCTGTCCGTGTCGGGCCAACTCCTTCTCCAACATCTCATTTCTCAGAAACGGGGGCACATTGGAAATAACAACTTTTTTAGCGGGGCTAACAAGAGGAATGACGGGAGTCAGTGTCCCCTGAATCACGACTCCGCTTTCAACAATCTGGTTCACTTTATCAGTGCAATCCAGAAAAATGACCACAGCACTGTTCATCCTGGAGGCAGATTTAATGCTGCCATAACCCACAACTGCACCCACAGCTAAGCTGCACTCCTCCACCGACACACCGACAGCCGGAGAAAGTTTGATGGCGTGTCGGCGAGTCAGCCTCTCCAGCCCGGAGACGCCGCGCACCGCCATGCCCGGCTGTGTGGCTGCGGCGGCAGCCGCCACCAAACAAACAACAAAAACTTAACAAATAAACAACAAACACAACTCTGCTGACAGAGAAGAGATGAATAAACTCATAGAAAAACACACAGTGGAAGAAAAATGAGCAAAAAGGGTTGAAAAACTTACACACTTTCACAAACGCTCTCTGAGACACTCGCCCAGTCACTCTCAGCACACACTCAGAGAGAGAGACAGAGAGAGAGAGAGACAGGGAGAGAGACGGGGAGAGAGAGAGAGAGAGACGGGGAGAGAGAGAGACAGGGAGAGAGAGAGAGAGAGAGAGAGAGACAGGGGGAGAGAGAGAGACAGAGAGAGAGAGAGAGAGACAGGGAGAGGGAGACAGGGGAGAGACACAGGGAGAGAGACGGGGAGAGAGAGAGACAGGGAGAGAGACGGGGAGAGAGAGAGAGACAGGGGGCGAGAGACAGGGAGAGACGGGGAGAGAGAGAGAGAGAGACAGGGAGAGAGACGGGGAGAGAGAGACAGGGAGAGAGGCGGGGAGAGAGAGACAGGGAGAGAGAGAGACAGGGAGAGAGACGGGGAGAGAGAGAGACAGGGAGAGAGAGAGACGGAGAGAGAGAGAGACAGGGAGAGAGAGACGGGGAGAGAGAGAGACAGGGAGAGAGACAGGGAGAGAGAGAGACAGGGAGAGAGAGACGGGGAGAGAGAGACAGGGAGAGAGACGGGGAGAGAGAGAGAGAGAGACGGGGACAGAGAGACGGGGAGACAGAGAGAGAGAGAGACAGGGAGAGAGACGGGGAGAGAGAGAGAGAGAGAGAGAGAGAGACGGGGACAGAGAGACGGGGAGAGAGAGAGAGAGAGAGAGACAGGGAGAGAGACGGGGAGAGAGAGAGACAGGGGGAGAGACGGGGAGAGAGAGAGAGAGAGAGAGAGAGAGAGAGAGACAGGGAGAGAGACGGGGAGAGAGAGAGACAGGGAGAGAGAGAGAGAGACGGGGAGAGAGACGGGGAGAGAGAGAGACAGGGAGAGAGAGACAGGGGGAGAGGCGGGGGAGAGAGACGGGGGAGAGAGAGAGAGACGGGGAGAGAGAGAGAGAGAGAGAGACAGACAGAGAGAGAGACAGGGAGAGAGACGGGGAGAGAGAGACGGGGGAGAGAGAGAGAGACGGGGAGAGAGAGACAGGGAGAGAGAGACGGGGAGAGAGAGAGACAGGGAGAGAGAGACAGGGGGAGAGAGAGACAGGGGGAGAGAGAGAGACAGAGAGAGAGAGAGAGAGAGAGAGAGAGACGGGCAGAGAGAGAGACGGGGAGAGAGACAGGGAGAGAGAGAGAGAGAGACAGGGAGAGAGAGACAGGGAGAGAGACGGGGAGAGAGAGAGACAGGGAGAGAGAGAGGGAGAGAGACAGGGGGAGAGAGAGAGAGAGGGAGAGAGAGACACAGAGACAGAGAGAGATGGGGAGAAAGAGGGAGAGAGAGAGAGAGAGAGAGAGAGACAGGGAGAGAGAGAGACAGGGAGAGAGAGAGAGACGGGGAGAGAGAGAGACGGGGAGAGAGAGACGGGGAAGAGAGAGAGACAGGGAGAGAGAGACAGGGAGAGAGAGACGGGGAGAGAGAGAGAGAGAGAGAGAGACAGGGAGAGAGAGAGAGAGAGAGAGACAGGGAGAGAGAGACAGGGAGAGAGAGACAGGGAGAGAGAGACAGGGAGAGAGAGAGAGACAGGGAGAGAGAGACAGGGAGAGAGAGAGAGAGAGGGAGAGAGAGAGAGAGAGAGAGAGAGAGAGCGAGACAGGGAGAGAGAGACGGGGAAGAGAGACGGGGGAGAGAGAGAGAGAGAGAGAGACGGAGAGAGAGAGAGACAGGGAGAGAGAGAGAGACAGGGAGAGAGAGACAGGGAGAGAGACAGGGAGAGAGAGAGAGAGAGGGAGATGGGGAGAGAGAGAAAGGGGGAGAGAGAGAGACAGGGAGAGACAGGGAGAGAGAGACAGGGGAAGAGAGAGACAGGGGGAGAGAGACGGGGAGAGAGAGACAGGGAGAGAGACGGGGAGAGAGACGGGGAGAGAGAGAGACAGGGAGAGAGACGGGGGGAGAGAGAGACAGAGAGATAGAGACAGGGGGAGAGAGAGACAGGGAGAGAGAGAGAGAGAGAGAGAGACACAGGGAGAGAGAGACAGGGAGAGAGACAGGGAGAGAGAGAGAGAGAGGGAGACGGGGAGAGAGAGACAGGGGGAGAGAGAGAGACAGGGAGAGAGACACAGGGAGAGAGAGAGAGAGACGGGGAGAGAGAGAGACAGGGAGAGAGACAGGGAGAGAGAGAGAGAGAGAGAGAGAGAGACACAGGGGGAGAGAGAGAGAGAGACAGGGAGAGAGAGACGGTGGAGCGAGAGAGACAGGGAGAGAGAGACAGGGAGAGAGAGAGACAGAGAGAGAGAGACAGAGAGAGAGAGAGAGAGAGAGAGAGACAGACAGAGAGAGACAGACAGAATTATTCACTTTCCTTCTGTTTCTCTCCTTCCTCTCTTCCCTCTCTTCTTGTTATTTTTTCTTGTTTTGGTCCTACTCCCGTCTTTTCTCCTGAATTTCTTCCCTTCCTGCTTTCTGTCCTTTTTTCTCTCTCCATTTGTTTTTGTTGTCTGTCCTTTTCCCGCCTTTCTTTCCATCCTCTTCCCTAAAACCTCTTTTCATTTTATAGTCCTTTCTTTGTCTGTCTTTGAGTATTTTTCTCTCTGGCGACTCTTTCTCCTCCTCCATTTCTGTTCTTTTTTTTCTGTTTTATTTGTTTTTCCTTTCCTTCCTCTCTTTTTCCCACAGATAAATCTTTTACTCTGATGTCTGTAAACCAACATTAATCCCTTAAATTGCTGTTTTTTTGAATGGGGTTTGGTGTGAGCTGAGCTGATGATGTATAAACAGAGTAAATAAATGTTGGTTGTAAACACTGTGATGAAACCTCACGTCTCTCCGACCACTTCTCTTCTGTTTGTGTCCATTTTTGCTTCAAACTGTCGACTTTGTTTACTTCATGGTTTATTTTCTTAATTTCCCAGAATGCCTTTTATACAAACAGCAGCAGTTCTTCAGTTTGGTGAGCGTGAACCTCCGATGTGTCCTCACCTTCAGAGCTCTTCCAGGCCGTCCACATGTCCTCCACGCTGATGTGCAGGTCGGCTCGGTGGAAGCTGCTGTGTTTGGCTTTGGGGTCGTGATACTTCAGATCCTCCCTGAGAAACTGAACAGGTTGTATTTAGTGTTAAAAAAAATAAATAAATCAGGTCATTAACCGTCTTCTGTTTGGTCAAACTGTCTGCGAGTCTTTCCCTGTCTCACCTCGTCCGTCTCGCTCGTGTCCACCGTCCCGTCGGCGTCATCGTCCATCAGTTTGTGGATGCTGCAGATCGCCTCGAAACTCAGCACCGAGTTCTCATCCTGACAGAGCGGCTGATCGATCGCACACAGATCTGCAAAAACATTATTATAATTATAATTATTATTATCACTGTTACTGTTGGATGCAGGTTACTAAAGAAACATTTTTATGACAAAATGATATTTTGTAAAGAATTTATTATCTTGTGCAAACGAACCTGAGATCAACGTGATCAAAGAGTAAAACTGAGGCAACATTGATTATTTTACTTTTAACAGATAATAAGAAATGAACTATGAATAGATTACATCATCATTTACAGGATAATAATTATTCTATAAATACATTTTAAACTTAAATTTAAAACCAAAATAATCTTTGTCTGTGCTCAGGTCGTCCCGCTGCACGAGCGTCTGAGTTCTGTTTAAGAAATGAATCCGAGCAGCAGGTAAAAACTCGGAGCCTCTGTGTCACTGTGATGAACGTCCACTTTGGTTCCCGGAGCCAAAAACAGAAACAGGACGAGTAAACATCCATCTTTTCTGGCTGCCATCTTTGTTTGGGTCAAAGAACGGAGACACGTCACAGACTGAAGTCCAGAGGACGGCAGCAGAGTGAGACACAAGGAGGAAGACATACTGACGAGTTTTACTTCAGTAAAGTCTGAAATACTCTGAATTCACGTGATTAATTAGGAACAAGTACACATCTATACAGAAAAATATACTTATAGTATCATAAAGTACTCAGTAGGACTTCTCACACTGAATATTCTTCAGGATTTCACACAATTCACACTTCTATGAGTCCTGCAGGGTCAACTGGTGCTTCTGTCCTCGAACATGTGACAACCAGCCTTTAGTCCCACGTTTCGTCCGTTTTCAGAGGATCACGAGTTAGCAAGCTGAGGCTAAAGTCAGCGTTAGCCACTGTGGAACGTGACGTATGAAAACTGTCATGAGGGCTAATCACGCTGCATTTAGCCCCAGAGCTAAAACAGCTGTTTTAATGATTTCTTCAATTGTTCACAGAAGTTTTCATATGATTATTTCATGTTGGAATAATCAGGAAAAAAAAGCTCCCAACAGACGCTACAACAACAACAAAATGACCCTACACTACCCTCTGTGTCTAAAACAACATCCAAACTCAGGGACCTGGAACATCTGAGGAACACCTGAACGCACCAGAACACTTTAAGGTTCCATAATAAACAGTCTGTAAGAAAAAAAAAACGTTTCATCACATTTCTCCACAAAGCAACATCTGTCTCGGCTCCTGTTAGCTTCAGTTAGCGGTTAGCATCCATCATCATCCGTCAGGTCACTTATCTGCTGCTGCTGCCACCATCACCATGACAACGGAGCAGCTTTAAACAGGTTGAGCAGAGTGAGATCTTCATTCATGCCTACATTTGGTCATTTCAGCCTCCAGAACGTCTGAGAGTCTCTGCATGATCACCCAGCTGAGTGTGTGTGTGTGTGTGTGTGTGTGTGTGTGTGTGTGTGTGTGTGTGTGTGTGTGTGTGTGTGTGTGTTTGAGGGTCCTCAAAAATATCTTTTTTGGTGAAAATTAAACTAAAGTTAAAAGCTAACTGTTAGCTGACTGTATGAAATTTAGTTTGGAGGCATCTGCTAATTAGCGGTGAGCTATCACCCACAAACTGTTCAGTTAAGACAGACAGTAAGCTAACTGTTAGCTAAAGCTGTCTTTAATCTCTGTCTGATTCACAAACAACGAGCTAGCAGTTAGCTGTAGCTCACTACAAGCTCTGAAGACAAACAGTTAACTAACTTAACTGTATAGCTGTCATTTAGCAGAACACAGAACAACTGCTAACATTAGCTACACAGAACAACTGCTAACATTAGCTACACAGAACAACTGCTAACGTTAGCTACACAGAACAAACACTGTTTTGGATGTAGACTGACAACATTATTTAACGTTGTAGTTTTATTGTCGTGTTTTTCTGCAGGCCTCAGTTCTTGAGCTTCTCCCTCTGTGACCTTTGACCTCCTCCACACTGACGGAGCTGCAGCTGATCCAGACGTCACATCATCCACACTGCAGAATAAATATCAGCTGCTCACACTGCAGATAACCTGCAGCAGTGTGTGTGTGTGTGGCGTCTCTCTAAGGACAGATCACAGATCAGACTGATCACACTCAACGTGATGACATCATGAATTCTAAATTATTTGAAATGATGAGTTTGAGAAATGAAATTCAGGCGCTGGCGAAGAGGCAAACGACTAACAACGGCAAAATACATCATTTGTCCAAGTGGTGTTGCCGTGGGTAACTATCCCACATGGCGTACGGCTCATGCACGCAGAGCGGACGGTGTCCTGACAGTTGTTTAGCTGAACCCGTCGGACTCATTGATCCTTCATCTGACCGAGGTCTGTGTTAGAATCTGCGTCCTCGACCGCGGCTCTGAACCGTCAGCGGTCTGACTGCGCCGTGGCTCGATCACATGTTAACATGTTACTGAAGGCACACATGGATCTAAAACAACAGAGAACCAAAGGAGTGAGGAAACAAAACCAACCACGTCCATCGACACAAAAAATCACTGCTGCTGTTTTAATGCAAGATGGAAACAACGCAGAGACGTAACGAGAACAATGATGCAACACGTAACATGTAAGGAGAGAAAGACGTAACAGGATGTAAGAAGATGAATCAGTGATTCTTCTTGACCTCTGTGATCCAAACAGAAGCTGCTAACAGACACTTCACTTTTAATGGAGTCTGTGTGATAAAATGTAAACAAATATAAAAAACGTGTGTCTCAGTTTGGTCTGAGGTTTGAAACAGGAGCTCGTTCAGGCTGCGTTCACACCAGCAGACCTCTGCAGCGTGTCACTGGTGCTGTCAGTGGGTGAAACCCGACACTGAACACATTTGAATCTAGAACAAAAGTATCTCCAGGAGCCTCCCGTTAACCCCTTCATCCAGATGAAGTTTCCACAGCACCACAGAAGAAGACAGAGAGGTACAGAGAGCGACAGGTGAGTTAAAGGTCTGAGGATTAACATCAGCAGCTGTGAGGATAAAAATACACAGATAATAGAATTAAAGAGGACGGAGGTCGAGTCAAAGTCACACACTGAACATCAGGCTGAACACAGCAGGACAACTTCATCTCCCATCATGCACCTTTGACACCACAGAGTGACCTAATTAGATCAAATGAGAACCAAAACCAGAACATCCAGGTTCTGTTCCAAGAGAAATAAAAAGCTCAGACAGACTGTCGTCTGCAGAGACACTAAGAACTAAAAGATAATCTGATAACAGAACGTTACTCAGCTGCAGCTGCAAAACTTCATTTTATTCTACAATTCACAGAAATATTATCAAACTCACAGGAGAAGCGAAGTGTGAGGCAGACAGCAGATGAGTTAGAATAAAGTGACTGACTCTGTTTGAAATGACGACATGATTACATTAACTTAAAATCTATCCTGAGAATAAATCTGATGTGACTCACGGTATAAAAAAAGTCATACATTCAAGAAAAGAGGCTTTAAAAACATAAAGATTTTGGAAAAAAGGACCCAGAGCTAACGTTATCAGAGTGGCTAACATTAGCAGTGTGGCTAACGTTAGCAGTGTGGCTAACGTTAGCAGTACTAGCAGCAGCAGCAGCTCCGCCTGCAGGTTTATGTCTGTGGTCACATGTTTGTCCAGTCGAGTGAAAATATATCAGCTTATTGTGTCACAACATTCAACATTATTTTCATTTCATAGATTAAAACGCTGCCAGACCGCGCTGGTTTCATGAGCTGTCATCTGCCCAACTTTGCTCATATAAACCTCTAGGGTTGCCTTGGTGATCGGGGCAGACACGCCAGGCGAGAGGGGCTGCCGTCTGATGGCGCCGCAGACCCGACTAGTGGCAGAAAATCTTAGAAGCAACAGATAACTGGCATCAGTCAGTGCTTCACCTTTTCAGACCAACGAGGATGAATGAAATATCGATAAATGGTTTAAACGACTCGCATTTCTGGTGCCGACTAGCGAAGGTGGGGACATTTAATCGTACAGTCGACTAATCAATAAGGTCAGACAGTCACATGGATCCCCGATCAGAGGACATTAAAGTTTTTTTCTGTGTATTTTTTTTGTTTGTTTGTTTGTTTGTTTGTCCTGACGCCTGTTGTTTATGATGTTTGATGTTGCAAATGGAGCTACTGTGACGCAAGAATAATATCAGGCTTGTTCTGTCAATAAAAGTATCAATCAATCAATCGACGTAGTGCTGCACAGATCTATTGTAATGAAGTATTTTTATTGTACACTGAGTGCAGTACTTCATTATATTATCTCTACAGCACCGCAGTACGTCACTATAATGCTGTTTCCTCACACACTGTTCTTGTTCGTATCACAGCTTTGATCATATCTGATTGATTATTCCAACCAAAGTCTCATCATCATGACTTTAATTAAAAAAAAAGATCATTTTTATTCATTCATTCGTTTACTTATTTTCTCCCTCTTATATAAATAACATGAATTACCACATTTCATTCAGCCTTTACTGTGTTTTTCTGCAGACGACCCCGAACTTCTGAAACTCAGACCCAAATATCTGCAATTTTTCAAACAGGCTCAAAATGAACGTGGAGATGATAAAAACTCTGCTGCTGGATTTTATCACAGATTTCATGAAACAAAATGTCATTCTGTCTGTGTTTGAACTGCACTCGAGAAAGTCCTCAAAACAACGTGTCCAGAGACGAGGTTCAAATAATGAACATGATTTTTAAAAAATAAATTCATAAATACAACATTGTTCTGATTGAATCATTGGGAAATAAAATAAAATAAAAAACTTACAATAACAATAAAATAAAGAGAAAATTATAAAAAATAATATAAAACAAAAAATACAATAATAAAAACTTAAAATTAAACAAGATAAAAATAAACAAATAAATAAAATAAAATAAGGGCGTCTAAACTGACTGTAATATTATTATTATTATAATTATTTAGGTTAGCATTGGGTAGGAAGTGATGTAACTCTGG
>NC_139327.1:40895968-41120968 GCF_056507025.1 Lutjanus erythropterus
ACACGCTCAGCACGCACGCCAGCCACACACACACACCCTCCATGTCTGAGGAAAGACAGGAAGACAACATTTCTTAAAACATTTCACAGTAAAAGTTCTATTCAGAGTGTGTGTCTGCGTTCTCCACGTTTGACCCGTTTTTCAAGTCATTTCTGTAGCAACGATTTTCATTATTTATCAAACTATTGATCACTTTCTACATCAATCAATTAGTTCTCCACATCTGTGAGGCCCCGCTGATGCTGAAAGGTTCATACAGGGATTCAGAGAGACACATGCTGCCATCACTGACGTCTTCTTCACAGACGTCCCTGATTATTTCAGAGAGACGATGCTGAGACACATTGTGGACGTGTTCCAACAGCGTGTCTTCATAGTAAAAGAGTTCAGGTCCTAGACTGACCTGGACCTGCAGTCCAGACCTGGACCTGCAGTCCAGACGTGTCTCCCATTGAAAATGTGTGGTGCATCATGAAGGACAAAATAGGACAACAGAGACTGTGGACTGTTGATCAGCTGAAGACGAATATCAAGAAAGAATGAGACAGAATTGACCTTTAAAACTTCAACAAACACTGACTGAGTGTTAGAAGAAAAGATGATGAGAAACATGATCCTGAAACACGATGACTGCAGATTTACAAAAAACAATAAAGGTTATCAGTTTGAACAGGAAATATCTGATCTCTGTTCTGTTTTCAGGTTGAAAAGTTTATGCAAATCATTTCATTCTGTTTTTATTAACGTTTCCCAACTCTGTCGTGATCAGTTTGTATTTTCAGGAGGATTATTGGTGTTTTCAGATCATATTTATATTCATAAAACAAAGTTTGAGTCAGAAAATGCTGTTAAATGTTGGAGGCGTTCACGGTCATCTGTTCATCTCACTGAAGCAGAAAATCAACTCAGAAACGTGTTTGTTTTAAACTGTAAAAGAGGCTTAAATCAGTCATAACACCACGTCAACCACGTGACCAACATCAGAAAATGATCGATGATTTATTAGATCTGAGCTGTGACTGTTCTGTAATCTGATACTCGAACTATCTGATCGATCAGTGCGGATTATCTGTCCGTTTGACTGGAGGTCAGAGGTCACACAGCTGCTCACTTTCACACCAACATCCCGAAAACAAAAAGCATTTTTAAACCGTGAAGTGGCCATTACTCACCTCTGCAGCAGCCGCTCGTCTAATCCATCGATCCAATCGATCCGATCAATCAGATACGAACTGATCCAATCAGAGAGTGACCGCGTTGATCAAACACTTTGGTCTTCAGTTTCTCCACCCGCGACCCAAACTCACCGAAGTGCTGCTGAGAGAAAACACACGGAGAGATCCGCCTGCGCTGCGTTCACTGACCCGCGGAAAGCTCCGAATTCAGACTACTAGATTTTTTTAAAAGTATAAAAATAAGTCGTTTTCGTCTTGTTTAAAAGCAAAATATCAAACGTTTTTGGATTTCTGTCACATGACGTTTAAATTCAATTCAACTTCTCTTTATTTTCTTACTTTTTGGACACTTAATAGATGATATGGCTGTTTTTTTTTTTTATTAGTTTCCATGTCTGTACTACAGTGTGGTGTCTGCAGTTTTATTTCTTTAAAGTCTGAAAGGACAAGGACAGAAAATCTGCTGCATATAAAACAGATTACATCGTTTGCGTTTTTGACATAAACATAACACCGAAATGTTTCTTTCCTGTCAAATAAAAATAAATATAATAATTTAATATAAAATAAAATAGATCATTAGTTGCAGCTGTATGTCATTTTATGTCTTTTAATAGTGTTAAGATTTGATTGGTCCTTCTGTTTACACTGGTTAACACTTCTGTTTCAATAAATGATTGATACACTAAATACATGTTTTAGTTTAGTTGATTTACAAATATATCAAAGAAGAATCAAAAAATAAATACTGGGAATAATCTTAAGATTTAACTGATTTTATTGATTTATTGTTTTTTGTTTTTTTGTTTTTTTGCAAAAACACATTTAACTGTTAAAGAATTAAAGTAGATAAAAGAAAAGAAAAAAAGAGAAAATTATTTTAGTTCAGACAGAAAGTTAAATGGGGTTTTGTTTCAGATCGTATTTTATTGAATGCAGCAGTAAATACATATTTACCTGCTCCAGCTGCCTCCAACAGTCCAAACACCTGCAGGTTACCTGGTGACTCAGGTGTGACTACCTGATGAAGCCAAACAAGATATTTTCAGTAAATTCAAGTTAGTAACACTGTAAGTTTTTACAGTTGACACACTGTAACAAAAAAAGTTGAGAAAACATAAATTTTCAAGGCAACTCTGCTCAATAGATTTGACTTTTGAGCCCAACTCAAGTTTTTAAAAAGTTTTACCAACCAATTAAGTTTTGTTAAGATTATTTTTTAAAATTTAATTTTCAAGCATCCAAATGAAGACACAAATCAGGTTCATAGTTCACGGTGAACTATTTTAAAATATGAATTTTTGGACTGGTTTCTAAAACTCACAAGATTTAATTTTATCTAAAGAAGAAAAGTAAATTATCTCAACTAAACATTATAAGTCGGCAAAACTTTGTTTATTTCTATTTCAAAACCTTCAAAGTTCCAAAATTTTCTCAAAGAAATCAGTCTGAGTGAGGTTTGTATTTACAGAACAAACTACAGATTGGACAGGAACAGCGGGTTAAAAGCCTGCTGGTTCTGAGTTCTGTGCTCATCCATCAGTGTTACACCCTAATAAAGTTTCAGTGAAACTGCTGAATTCCTCAGATAACTTCAGTTTTGTGTCCTGGCAGCCTCATTTCCGACAGCACGTGAAGGTAGCAGGCGCCTGCCAGCAGCGTTGTGATGGCGCCATCCTGCGGCCACAGCCAGGAAGTGCAGAATTATCGGAGCAGTGAACAGTGATGATAACATCTGGTTAATTTATCTCATTATCTCAATAATGAACGCACTGCAATAGATTTTTGAGTTTTGAGCCCAACTCAAAATCTTTAAGTTCTGAAATAAACATTTAAATTTTTATTTCAGATAATTTACTTTTCTTCTTTAGAAAAACTTGAATATTTGAGTTTTAGAAACTTAGAAAGTACATGCCTAAAAATTCAATAGTTTTAATTCAAAATATTAAAAAAGTAACATTTACTTTTACTTCAGTGGATTTACTCAATATGTCTTTTCTTTCTTTCTTTCTTTTGTTTTTAATATGATGTTTTTGAGTTCTGAGCAGTGTGAAAAATGAATCCTGTTATAATCTTGTCAACTGAAAAATAAGTCCAAACATGTGAAAACAGGTGGAGACACAGACCTGCGTCTTGTTACGTATTTTACATCTTTTAGCTTCTATTCACAAGTGAATGCTACTATTAGCTACTGTTAGCAAACACTACTGTTAACTACTGATACCTAAAACTACTGTTAGCCACTGTTAGCCACTGCTAACTACCATTCGCAAACACTGTGGAAAAGTGAAAGTTTAACAGTTGAGTTTAATTAAGAGTTTGGGTTGTCAGTAATCTGTAATATACTTCTCTTTGAAGTTAAGGTAGGATATGAGGAACTAATTTTTAAAATATATATTACACGCAAGACAAAACTTTACATATATTTAAATTGAAGCATCATTGACGTCATAGTGATTACAGTGATCTGATTCAACTCCGCTGGTCTCTGATTGGTTCTTTAAATGACTTTAGAAACATGTGTTTCTCAACTCTGGACTGAACAAACAGAAAACCCAGTATTACACACACACACACACACACACACACACACACACACACACACACACACACACACACACACACGGACTAAACTTCCTCAAACTTGCTCCACTTCCTCTCTCTCTCTCCTCGCGGACTTCCTCCTCTTCATTAACTCCGCCCACCCCCGCCTCACACTAACACACAGATCCGCTGTCCTTCCCGCACACACACTCACACACTCACGCACACACACTGACACACACACCCACAGCGGAGCGGGACTGAGCGGAGCTGTGCGCCCAGAGAGGAGGACTGATGACCGGTGAGTGTGTGCTCTTCATCCCGCTGAAGCTCCGGACCAGCTGAGAGAGAGAGAGGGAGAGAGAGAGAGAGAGAGAGAGAGAGAGGGAGAGAGAGAGAGAGAGAGAGAGAGAGAGAGAGAGAGAGAGAGAGAGAGTGTGTGTGTGTCTGTGTCTCTTCTCTGTCCAAACTTTCAGCACGTTATTGATCTTAAATTCCAATCAGCCGATCGATCGGTCCTCTTAAGGATCAGTAACGTGATTGATTGATTGATTGATTATTGACGCTGCTGTAAGAAACTAGAGTGCGACCACTCCCAGTGTGTGTGTGTGTGTGTGTGTGTGTGTGTGTGTGTGTGTGTGTGTGTGTGTGCGTGTGTGTGCGTGTTGCTGTCAGTCTCTTCTTATTTAAACTTTTATATAAATGAACAACACTTTAATGTCACAGAAACACAGTAGAATCATGAAGTGTAACAGTATCTGTACAACTACAATAATACTGAGTGTTGCTAGAGGTATTCAGATACTTTACTACAGTAAAAGTACTAGGACTACACAGTAACACAGTAAAAAATACTCTGTTACAAGTAAAAGTCCTGCACTGAACATGTTTAAGTATGTCAGTATTTATCAGGAAAGTGTAGGGGAGACCTGGGGCAAATGTAACTGTTAGCTTGTGTTAACAAACACTTTTGTTAACTACTGTTAATGAACACTACAGTTTAATTAAGGTTTTTGGGAAGTTAGGAATCTTTTGTAATACACTTTTACTATCTTATGACAAACTAATTTTAAAAATATATTATGCCTAACAAAACCAAAACTTTACTTATATTTAAACTGAAGCATTATTAACGCGACACAGAGCTGTCCTGGTTCTGTCCACCTCTCCATCTTTGTCTGTTGTTGTTGTTGTCACCACTGCATTGCACTATGGGATATTTATGTTAGCATAATATCCCGAGCTTGCATACGGTAGTATTTCCCCAGAAACAGTTTGCACCTCGCGTCCTAGGTTTCAGACATAATTAAAAATCTCATATCCTATTTTAACGTACTAAATAAGCTGTTAGTAAGGAATTTCAGATGCAGCCGTAGGATCTGTTCATCTGCATGACTTTTTCCTAAATCAGGTCCTGACTCTGATTACCATGGTTACCAAACAGTTAAAATCGGATCTGAAGGTTAGGAAGTGTCTATAATAGGGCAGATTCTCTAGTCTTGTCGAACCAGATAAGTTGTTTATTGTTCTTACATACGTTATGTTCTTTAGCACATCAAGTAAATCACTTTGTAGACTTTGACAAAGCCTCGCAGGTCTGTGGCCAGTCACCTCCTCTGACCCTCTGGCCAGGTGGGGACTGATTATTGTTCCAATGACTCGTTATTCCAAAACCCCTAATACTCTGAAAAATATCCCATTTTGTCCAACAGCTGGTTATCCTGAAAACAAACAACCACTGCTCCAAAAATACTTGGTTAGGTTTAGGAAAAGATCGTGGTTTGGGATAAATTAAGTCATTCAACTCTCTCGTAACTCAATTAAGAGCAACAGGCTTTTGGAACAATTGCCGTTTCCTTTCAGGATAGTGGGTGTCATGTTGGACAAAGGGGTCTTTGGCCCAATGAGACGCTTTTTGGACCATTGGGGTTTCAGAATAATGGAGCATCTGAACAGTGTGTTAGGCTTAGAAACCCCGTTAGTATGAAAAAGTCCCATTTGTCCGACAACCAGTTATCCTGAAAAGAAATGCCCAGTGTTCTGAAAATACTTTGTTAGGTTTCGGAAGAGATTGTGATTTGGGTTAAAATAAGTCATTGAATTTCTCATAACTAGGAACAACAGGCTTTTGGAACAATGGCCGTTTGCTTTCGGGATAGCAGGCTGTCGTTTCCGTCAAAAGGGTTTTCAGTTCAATGGAACATTCAAAATAACAGGCGATCTGAACAATTGGTTTAAGTTTAGAAACCTCAATAGTCAGAACAATGTCCCATTTGTCCGACAACCAGTTATTCTGAAAACAAATCGATTGTTTGGTTTGTAAAATGTGACGCCTTCACAATGTTTACAAACACGATTATTAGAATCATTCAACTCTCTTCTAATAATAACTGCGTGGATGTTATAGGAATTTGCTGCGTGATCATGTTGGCAAGAAAAAATAACCAGATTGACTAATGGTGTCCTCGTCACGCTGGACAAGATGACATCACACAGACCGTCAGCAGTCACACGCGCTCAGATGTGAATCAGAAACAAGCTGGACAGTTTCAGGCTTCCCAGAATGAAACAGGAAGTCAGAGTCTGAGAGATGTTAGAGACCGCCAAGTTAGTGCTGGTGTGGTGAATCATTCAGCTGTCATAAACTGTAAATACACACGAGTCATATGTGTGTATTTACAGTTTTTACACCCGTATGGTTTAGTCTCAGTTTGGTATTTCAGTCTAACAGTCTTGGTTGTTTCAGTCCACAGTTGGTCTAATATTCTTGGTTGTTTTACTCCAGGTTTCGTCCAGTATTCCTGAATGTTTTTGTCCGGGTTCGGTCCAGTATTCTTCGATGTTTTAGTCCGGGTTCAGTCTCATATCTGATTGTCATAGTCCCAGCCTGGTCCTATATTTTCTAATATTTCAGTCCCTGTTTTTACTGTGGCTTGGTCAGATATTCTTTAGTGTGTTAGTCAGAGGTTGCGCTAGACTTTTTCATTGGGTCATAAAAATCCCGTCATAATCTATTTTTTACCCGTCACTTTAATTTTTAAAATGATAATAATGACATATTCAATAGCATTCAGTCCGAACAAGTCGAACAGAGAATCCACACCGTACCTCTTTTATCAACGCCGTCATCGTTATTGGGCTTTTTGAAGAAACTTCAGCTGCTGTGACACGAGGTGCGTTCGAGATGATCCAGGTCTGCGCAGAATCGATCTGCGGCGGTCGGCGCACAATGCATGCTGGTTAGATTTGTGTCCGACTTGATCCCAACTTGCTCTGACGTCATGCACACGTGGGCAACGATGACCTCATGGGATCGAGGCGCCGCAGTTTGTAGAGCCAGGCGCCGCAGCTGCTCTCCACCGACTGCAAACACCTGACTGTCACCTGATCGATGAGCTGGCAGGCTCTGATTGGCTCTAACTTTGACAACAAACACCACGTGTTGTATAAAATAGTAATTTTCTGTGTAACTGTAATATTTAATGACATATCGATCTTCTGTTGTCTGATGAATAATCAGATATTTAGTGTCTGATAATAATAAAGGTTCTATATGACTGATCAAAAGAACAGTTTGGTTCTTTACAAGGCAGATAAAAGAACCGATGAGTCAAAAGGAGGATCTCTTCTATTTTAACTTCAATCAACGATCAAGAACGCACTTTATTTCTTCAGCTGTGATCAATGACCTGCAGACTACAGGTGACCTGCAGGTGATCTGACAGGATGTTCGTGTCTCTTCCTCTAGTCTCTCTGAAGTCTGTTGAAAACTGTCCGACTGGACTGCAGACTTTTGTCTCCACCTCCTGCTGCGTCCTCCTGATCTCGTCTCTCCAGGCGAGGCGCACTTCATCTCGAACGTCTATTTTTCCGAGTGAAGCCAACGAGGTCAAGCCAAGAGAGACAATAACTAATTAATCTGCTCACTCGCCACCAAGTGGTCAGGGGTGTGAATTGCAACCTGTCAAAATGACAGATGACCTTCAGATTTTTCCGTCACCGTTTAAAAAAAACGGTCAACGATGGAAAATATTCGATTAACGCGACCCCCGGTGTTAGTTCAGGTTCGGTCCAGTATTCTTGGATGTTTTCGCCCTGGTTCAGTCACATATCTCGTATTTTCTGGTATATCAGTCCCTGTTTTTTGTGATGATTTGGTCGAATGTTCTTGGTTGATTTAACCCCGGTTTTACCCCCGTTGGCCATAATGTATGATTTTCTGGTATTCATTGGTGTTTAAGACCAGGACTATATTTGTGGTGTCCTCGTACAACAGACACCTGCCAGCTGATGTCACACCAGGATTTCTGTTATAAATGTCTCAATCTTAATGACAACACAATTCAGCTTGTTAAAGGAGAATTCCACCCATTCCTTTAGGTCACATACTTTATTTCTGCTGGTCAGATTGTCTTCGTAAACAGTTTCCTTCACACAAGCTGCTGCTGGATGAACAGAGCGACGGACAAACCCTTCCTGTTTCGGTTTCAACACAGACCACAGTTCCTCTTTGGCCTGTGGCGTCTGACTGTTGGTGTTAGGAAACGCTGCGTTCAGGCGTTACATGTGCAGGACTTGGCCTCTGTCAGACTCTGTCAGCTGGAGTGTGTCAGTCATAATAAAACTCGATCTAAACTGAGATTTGGGAACATGTCATCACTAAAATATCAATGATGATCAAACAACAAATAAAACCTCCAGGTTAATTTGGAAAAGCTGAACGTTGTGACCAAACTGTCTGTTGTAATCATCCATTACAGTTTACACTTCCTGTTTCAACTTTGACCCTCTGTTATTACTGTAGTTGTGTAGTCTTCTTGTGCTGTGACAGTTTATTACAGATAGTTCAGGTGTTAGATTATTTTTGACCTTTAATCAAAGCGGTTTAGATCATTTAGATGAACTGCTGCTGCGCAGTTTGTTAAAAAAGTCATATTGTGATTATCTTGACTGAAATTGATGATCAGTTTTGCAGTTTTCACACTGACTGAAAAAAAAATACTAAAACTGTGATGATGTGATGTTTATTGAGGTCTGAACCAAACAAAAATGTTTTTAGTTCAGGTCGTCTCTGCGGCTCTACAGGACCAGATTATGATGCTGTTTCCTCACATTTTTTTTCTTTTTGATTGTGACTTGGTTCTGGTTCTGGTTCTGTGGTTTGGCCATATTGATTTTCTTGCCCTACTTAACATGAACCACATCAGCTTACTAACGTGCTGCGTGTTTGATTCTCTAGTGCAGAATTTCCTGAAGTTTGGGTTTTGACACAAAACAGTTCACAGACCCATTTTAATTTGGGTCAACGATGCTGCTTCCTACAGTAAATCGAAGAAGAGCTTCCTTTTTGCTCTTTTTGAAAAATAAGTCAGTTGTGTGTTTGTTTCGTGTGTCTCTGAGTGTTGCTAGCTCGTGACTGATGTTTCAACATTCGGTCCGCGACTCGTGGGTTCGTTGAGCTGAAAAGGTTTGGGAGCTGGTGCTCTGGTGTTTCTCAGCAGGGTGGTACCCAACCCCCGGAAGAAAGGGTGGCAGTGAGGTGTTTTGGGGAGACGTTTGTTTAAGGCAATTTTACACCAAAGATTTCTACAACAAGACAAGTTGAAACTTGCAAAAAGTATGTGGGCTCAAACACTGTAAAACCTGCCAGTTTGCAGTAATGTGTCTGGAGGAGATGATGTATTGTTCCCATAGCAACGACTCTTTACTTCAGTGTTTCTGTAGGGCAGCTCCATGCTGCCTTCAAGGAAACCAGACGTCATCTACATATCAGCATCATCTATAAAACTGATTGTGTCAACTCAGGGTGACATTTCTCTGTTCAGCTGAGGTCTGAACTGAAGCGTGACGTTCACTTGTTCACTGATGGGAGTGAGACGGATGTCAGACGCCCATATATTTCCACATTTTAACAGCCGGGCGGGTCAAGTGACAAAGCAGAAAGTTATTAATAACTTGCAGATACATTGTGTGTGATAGTCCACCTTCTCTTCCTCTTTGTGTCTCTCACGCACACATGCTGGCTGCATCAGAGCTGTGCGTCCCCACATTGTGTCGCTCGTGCTGCCTGTGTTTTGTCCATCTGTGTCCAGCTCGTGCTGAAGCTGCTCCATCTCTGTGAGGCGGTGGTTGTTCTCACAGACCGAGGCAGCCGAGGAGAAACAGGTCCGAAGCACAAGTGTCTGGAGAAGCAGGTGGACGTGGACCCACCTCAGCGGCAGCAACTTCAGTGTGAGCTCGACACAGACCAACAAAATATCAGCAACACGAGCAACACAAAGGCAGCTGGAGTGGAAAATATACATTACACATATATGCATATATATATATGTGTGTGTGTGTGTGTGTGTGTGTGTGTGTGTGTAGCATGTAATATGCATTGCATATACTGTAATGCAGTGTTTCCTCTAGGATTTTTTTCAGCAGCGGGGGGGGGGGGCGTTACGTTTCTCTTCTTAGAGAAATATTTCAATAAACTCATCTGAAAAATGCAGTCAGTTGTTACATAATGGTGTGTAGATATTAACGTTAGCCTAATACTATCAGTTTACTCACGTTAGCGACACTGAGTTGGCACCGGGCCAAATGAACTTAAACTACCGATAAGTTACGTAACGTTAGCTGGTCATCAACATGTTGTGAACGTCTGTTTAACTTGTAAAATCTATGTCGAGTTGTCTCAAGCTAATAACTTACGTCTGCCTCTTCTCCGGCCGGTAACTCGCTGCTTTATTGTTTATTTGCAATTCGGGAATTCGCTCCTCTGACTCCGCCCTGTCGCCTAGGTGCTTGACGTGCTTGACGACCGCGCCCCCCAAACAACGCTAGCATCATGCAAATGAGCACGCGCAAGTATATTTCCATACTGAGCAAGATAGTTATCTGCAGTTTACCTTAGTGCTCGCAAGTAACCGACAGGAGTCTGTTCTGAAGGTGGAGAGATGCGGCGGTGGTGTGTTTGCGTCAACAATAAAAAAAAAAAAAGAAATTTGAAGGAGTGGCGGCTAGGATTTAGGAGTGGCGGGCCGCCACTCCTAAATGAATGTAGAGGAAACACTGCTGTAATGTTTTGTACACAGACACACGTTCAACAACCTGCAGTGATGAAACAGACAGAGACCCACCAGGCGCAGGACTCACACCGACCTTCTAAAGCATTCAGCTGATTTCCTTCAAACTTTGAGATAAACGGGCCTCTAACGCAGGACGGCCGACAGATCTTCTGTTTTTGTTTTTTTTCCGCAGTCTTTTTTTGGCACACTGCTGTTTTTTACAGTTAACAAGAAAACTTTGGCATCAAGAATGAGACTTAATAATAAAGCTTGAATGTCACATTTATAACTTGTGTTTGTTTAACAGTCATAAATATTAATTATTAAATACATTTTAAAGCTACAATACAGAATAACACTGAAACAATATTCAGGGACATTTTATGTGATGTGGTCCTGTGGAGGATCGGTAAGGGGCTGCTGGAACCACTGGATTAGACCAGTGTTCTCTGGTGGTTCTGTCTCAGTTTGGTCCGGTGTTCTCTGGTGGTTCTGTCTCAGTTTGGTCCGGTGTTCTCTGGTGGTTCTGTCTCAGTTTGGTCCGGTCTTCTCTCCGTGGTTTGGTTTACTATTCTGTGATGTTTTAGCCTGGTTTTGGTCCAGTATTCTCCCTGTTTGAACGCCTGAGTTTCACTCCATGTTCACTTGGTATATTTTCATATATTCTGTCCACCAGCTGGCTGAAGTTGAACATGTACACCCCCCCCCCCCCCCCCCCCCTTTTTTTGCTCTTTAAAACAATTAATAATTGGCTCATTTTGCAGAGCAGGTGTCTCTTCTTTCACATTGTGTTTTTTTCTGATTACTTAGTTTGGGTAAACCTCACAGCTCCAGTTTTAGAGATTTCTCCTGTCAGAGCTTCAGCTGCAGGACGACTCGGTTCCTCTGTGGCTCAGGAGACGCCTCCTAAACCAGCTAAATTAAATCAAAATACAGAAAAGGAACACAGCTGACAAGACGAAACTAAAGCTGCCTGTTAGTTCCTGAAACACCGAAATACTGGACCAGTAAAACCACAAAGGAGACGACGGGCTGTCTGTCTGCCTCGACCTCTGGAAGCTGTCGTCCCGTTTTATCTGCAGTCTTTTTGCACGCTGTTGTCTCGTGTCGATGGAGCAACTGAACTCCACAGCTGCTCATGACCGGATGTTTGGGTTACGAGTCGATACCAATACTATTGATTTCCACGATTCTCAATATCTAAATGGATCCCGCAGGAATAAATTCAGTTGTTGCTGTTTTCCACAAATCAGTGTCAGGACAGCAGGTTGTCTGGAGAGGGACGCAAAACTGATTTGTGCTCAGATATTAAATCTGTTGTAGGGTTGCAAATTGTACAAACTTACCTTACTTGATTGTTGGTAAAATTAACTATCAATCAATGAATTAGTCATTAAAAAAAAAATAATATCAACAATATCAAATGTGTTTTTCCCTCTCAGTCAGAGCATGTTGCATATATTTAACACATGGACTCATATATCAGATAAACATGCAGAGCGTCTTCGTAATAATTATAATAATCTCTGTTATATATCAGATCTTTATTTAATAGTAGATCCATCAAATTCTATTCAATTGATCAAATTCTTAATGAGTGATTAATCAGTCACTGATTAACTGTTATTTTACTTTTCCTCTTTTTCCTTCTTATTTTAACAGTTAAACTTTACTGTATTATCCACAGCTGAAGATTAAATCAGTGTCGTGGAGCTTTGAGCAGCGATCAGCTGAGCTGCCAGGACGTGTTCGACTGACAGGGAGACAGAGAGGAAGGACGAATGTTGTCTCGATGTCTTTGTCTCTTTACCTGCCTGTTGTAACCTGTGGTGTTTTCTGGAGACTAAATGTGAACCCACCCGTCCCACGTGTTACCTGGATCGATCAGCGCATCACTATTTATTCTTTTGGACGTGTAGTCGTCGTTGTTCAGTGCTGGTTGGTGTTCTTGTTCTTCTTCTCTGGTGTTTAACAGCAGACTGCAGCGCCTGTAAGTGTTTATGTCCAGAAGAGTTACATCTCCAGTAGCTATGGCACTGTCAAAAAAAAAAAACAGAGCATCGTCACGTTCAAGTACAGAAAACAGCATAAAAAATGTAACGAGACAAAAACGGTGCAAAACATGTAAGAAGATGAGAACGAAGGTGAATACAACAGAACGAGACGAAAACGAGGTAACAAGACATCATATGAAAAAAGTATAACGAAGCAAACAAGACAAAAATGACGTAAAGGACATATGAAGCCGAGGACGACGTAACAAGAGGACAGAGAGAGACAGAGACTCTCTGCTGGAGAAAAGCTGAGGTTCAGTTAGTTTAACACAGAAACAGTCAGTAGAAAAGTCCTTCAGAGGACAGTTTCTTACTTTTCAGTCCCTACAAGAAGTTGCAATCTCAACAGTCCATACAAATTCAACCAAACCCTGTGAATTCTGCCAAACCTTCCAATTTTGTCTGATCGTCATTTTGTCCAACTTTTCTGTAAACGTGACCCGTCATGGTTCTGACAGGTTCCAGCAGTCAGTCCCGTCATGGCAGCTGATCATTATTTATCAAAAATCTCATCGGGTTAATATTTTGTAAAAGCACCATAATATTTTGTGAAAGTCGTTCCTACAATATTGTTGCAGTATCGAGGTGTTTGGTCACAAATACTTTGATTTTTTAATAATTTTATCTCCTCAGCTGCTTCCATCCTTTGGAGAATAAAACATGTCGTCCTTCATGATCAATAATTCAGACGCAGCTGTTTGTGCAGCTGAGAAACGTCTATTTGTGTATTTGCTTTTTAACGTTTTCCATCTTTCACATTATGTGAAACTGTGAAGGCAACAGAAGCTGAGGCTCTCTGATTGGATGTTTCAGGCAGCAATGCTCTCTGGGATTCGTAGTTGACTTGTAGGTTTGAATTTTTTCAGCTCAGCGTCACACGGCTGAAAATCCCCCTGTGAATATTTTCATACCTCAAACTTAAATATAACTCATTATGCTAATAACTAACTGGCATTAAAGTAAACCCAATTCACAGTTTAAACACACACACACACACACACACACACACAGAGGAAAGCTGCTCTGACACACTGAGTGTGTGTTCAGTCCTGCTGCAGGTCACTCATGTCGATTCTTCTTCCTCTTTTCTCTCAGCGTGACGTTTGAGCTGAGGAACCCGGTGCAGGAAGCAGTTTTTATTCCTCTCCTAACATCAGTTTTGGTGCTTTAAAAGCGGCGGGACGTGTCCTGTCTTTGTATCTGTAGAGAGAAGTTTATGGTTTTCCCATCGACTTCAACACAATCACAGTTTTATCACAGCGGCATCTAGTGGACATCAGAGGAACTGCAGCTGAGAGCCAGTTCACACCAGGTATAAACGTATAAACGGCGCTGACGTCAAACTCGGTGTGAAGCTCAGACGTTTGACAAATCATTATAATTTCACTGCTCACTGATTGGTCAGCATCTGAAAACACAATGACTGAGGAAATGTGGAGGGAGAGTCAAGATAAAACTACAGATTTGATAACGCATTAGCTACTGTGAGACAATAGCTCATGTTAGCATTCATACTCTTCCTAGCTAATGTTACTAACATGTCAGATCAGACTGTTATTTTGTTCTAAACTAACATACTGCTAATTCTGTTTTAGCCGATTAGCTGAGATACTTGGGCAGCTAATGCTAACATTAGCCTACATTAGCTTGATTACACCCTGTATGTTTTACTTCCAGACTTCAATAAATCAAGATAAAACTACATATTTGATAGCATATTAGCTACCATGAGACATTAGTTAGTGTTAGCATTCAATGCCTAGCTAACATTACCATTTGATAGTGTTACATGAAAAAACAGGCAAGACGTAAAAAATAATGGTGAAATATCAGTGTGTTCAGCAGAATTTACACTCAGATTATTAAAGAAGACGACGTTGATGATAAACATGTCAAATTTTCCAAATACAGTAAACACCAGCTAATATACGCCGCTTCTGTGTTACCTGTGGAGAAATTCTCCAGACTCCATAAAAAAATCACCCAATTTTGAGAGTTTCTGAGTGAAGAGGAGCTTTATAAAGTTTATGAAACTCTGTCAACAATAAATTCTTAATTATTCTGGCATTCTTATAAATTCTGCTAATGTTCTACATGAAGTTATTTGTTTGTTTGCGTATAAACATGGTGTCTGTCTGTCTCAGTGTGTTGGCGGTGACTGTTTGAGCGCCGGTTAAAAACACGTTTGGTCAGAAATGACAGAGTGGACGATGAGACAAGTGTGAAGGTGTGATGTCTTGGTCCTACATTAATTAATAAATAATCAGGCTGCAGGACGTCTGTTTGAAGACATCTCAGCTCAGAGTTGCTGCAGGTTGCTGATTTATTTCAACATGAAACCACAATGACATTTTTCTACTGAAGCTTCCTTTTTTTCCAACATCTGAGTTACAAAAGGTCGACGTTACAACACTTGAAACGTTTGTTTCAGTGTCTCTGCAGCTCATCATGTTAACACAACCCGTTTTTAATCAATACCACAGTACAGCACCAAATGTGGATTCATCCGCTGCTGAAAGTAGTCCCCATCAAAATGCACCATTTCTTCCTGTTTGAGTAACTGTATCTCTTTGAGGAGTTTTTGAAGTTCCACCAATAAGGATTCATATAAACCTGATTACAATATTGTGCCAAAAGTTTAAACTAACTTAAAATTAAGAAGGACTAAATCTTTCTTTAAACCTCATGACTGAGGAAAATAATTAGTTTCCTCAAAGAAAGTTAAAGGACAAACTGAACCCAGCAGAGTTTTATGTTGCAGCGATAATTCAGCCAACTAACAACTGGGAATCTAATCATGAGCTAACTAACTTTTTAGCTACGTAGCAAACAATGCAGCATTTTGTTAACTTTTTAGCTAGCTAACAAACAATATATATTTCAACTTTCAACTAGCTAACAAACAATTTTGTTAACTTTTTTAGCTAGCTAACAAACAATGTAACAGTTTATTCATATATCAGCAAACACTATAATGTTTTCTTTTTTACTTTTAGGCTAGGTAACAAACAGCTTAAAACTGTGCTAACATTTTAGCAATCTAGCAAACAGCTAATCTTTTGTTTTACTTTTAAGCTATTTAGCAAACAACATAATGTTTTGCTAGCTAGCTAGCAAGCAAACAATATAATCTTTAGCATTTTAGCTAGCTAGCACACAGTGTAACAATTTGTTAACTCTTAGCTAGCTAGCAAACAATGCAACATTTTATTAATAGAAAACAATTTATTTTAATTTGTGTGATTGTCTGATTGAACTCTTAAATCTGACTTCACATCAGTAAACTTGGAATAAATAAAATGTGTAGCAGAGCTCAGCTTAATTTAAAATCTGGATTTAGTCATTTTAAAATGAGCTCTGCTGAACTCTAAGGACAAGTAAACTTGGATAAAAGGAGTCACAGACGAACAGCTGAGACAAACCGTCAGTGAAGCTCTGCTGTAAAGGTCAGAGGTCACAGTCTGTCAACAACATGAGGCAGAGAAGAAAAAGCAGAAGTGTGAGATCAGAGGTGAAAACTTCCAGCAGAGTGAGATCAGCCGACCTCCGCCCAGAGACACAGAGAGAGGAGGGCGGGGTCAGTGTCCCCAGAGGCTGGGCTGAGACACTTTCTCTGTCCACACATCTGGACGGAGACGCTGCACACTCACTCCTTCACTCTTAGCACACAGAGATACTGAAAAATACCAGCAGAAATACCAGTAAATACAAAGAAATACTAATATCTGATCACTTTTCATGTGGTCATCGTCACTGTTCTGTGTGTTTACGGCTCAAACTGTTTCTCTGACAGAAAAACACTGAAACTTTAACAAACAGAACCGACGCCGACGTTCAGGATCAATCAGGGTTACAGACGGGAAACTGATCATCGGTAAAATTAACCATCAATTTATCTTAAAAACTTTCCATTTATCAAACAAACCCTCAATCAGAGTTTTATTTCCACAGGAACATGTTCCACGTTCTGTGACAGCGTTACATACACCACTACAGCTGCTAACTGGAACCATATAGGGTTCTTCAGCTTGTCCCCAAAGGAGAACCATTTTGGTTCCTATTAGAACTTTTTAGAAAAGTTCACTTGGAACCCTTTCAAAGAGTTCTACTTAGAACCCAACATGGGTTATATCTAGAATCATCTGGATGAGGTTCTATCCAGAACCGGTCTACCTTTATAAGGGTACAAGAATGTAACCGGGGGTTCCACCGAGAACCTTTTTAACATGAACTATATTTAAACTCTTGTTAGACACAAAGAGACTCTGAGTGTTTTGTTCCTCTGTGACGTAAATGTAAATAAAGTTTTGACTGTGTGTGTGTGTGTGTGTGTGAGTGTGTGTGTGTGTGTGAGTGTGTGTGTGTGAGTGTGTGTGTGTGTGTGTGTGTGTGTGTGTGTGTGCGTGCATGTGCGTGAGTGTGTGTGTGTGTGTGTGTGTGTGCGTGTGTGTGTGTGTGTGCGTGCGCGTGCACGTGCGTGTGTGTGTGTGTGTGTGTGTGTGTGTGTGTGAGTGTGTGTGTGTGTGTGAGTGTGTGTGTGTGAGTGTGTGTGTGTGTGTGTGTGTGTGTGTGTGTGTGTGTGTGTGTGTGCGTGCGCGTGCACGTGCGTGTGTGTGTGTGTGTGTGTGTGTGCGTGTGCGTGTGTGTGTGTGTGTGTGTGATAACATCTCTGTTTTGTTTGGAGACCGTTTCCTTCTGCAGAGATCATTTCCATAAACACAAATACTGATAGAGGACAAACTTTTCCCCCCCGTCCCTCCCGTCCCTCCCGTCCCTCCCGTCCCTCCCGTCCCCACCGTCCCTGTCCCCGCCTCCCCCGCAGACAGACGATGGGACATCACGTGTCTCTGAACAAACTGTTTTAACTGAAGGAAGCTGAAGTTTGTGTGACGGCGGCAGCAGGACGAGTGAACCAATCAGAGTGTCTGCAGGTGAACGCACAGGTGACACACGTCTTTCACCGCCGTGATTTGAGGATTATTTTGACCTAAAATGTTTGATTTCACAGCAGCTTTTGTAAAAAAATATGTGATGATTGTTCTAATTTTTATATTTATTTATTTATTATTTATTTTATTGGTGCAAAAACAAAACAATACAAAAAAAAAAAAAAACTCAGATTAGGAAAACAAAACAATTAGGAAAGAAACAAAATAAACCAGGACAGACAAACACAAACAACCAAACAAAAAACAAACAAAACAAAAACAAATAAACAAAATGTAAATGTACCAATAAAAAAAATGTATAAATGAATAATGATGTGCAAAACAGATAAATATTCATAATAAATCAATGATACTAACATTGTTACTTTTTGTATTGAATGTTAAATTATATAACAATAAATAATAATCAAATATTTTTCAGGCTTTTTTTTAAATGAACATTACAGGAGGAAGTAAAAACAAAAGTTTGTTTTTTGTATAATTCATTAAAAAGTTCAGTTTATAGTGATTCATAATAACTTTATTTCATCCATTTAATGTAATTGAATCTGTAACTCATATATACTATAAGTTTATTTGAATTGACTGATTAGACACAATAAGTTTATTAACTATAAATCAAAATATAAATCAAACTGCAGCAGCAACAAGACGCTGCACTGTAAAAACTGAAAGGTTGAGAAAAGTCAAAATTTCAAGACGTCATGATTTTTGGACCCAACTCTTAATTCTTGAGGTTTGAAAAAGTTTTACCAAATACTGATCTTTAGTTGAGATAATTTACTTTTATTCTCCAAATAAACTTAAAGCTTTGAATTTTAGAAACTCAAAACATTGTTGTTTTAAAAAGTAGAGTAAATTCATTGAAGTGAAAGTAAATGTTCAAGTTTTAATATTTTCAGTTAAAACTTTTTAATTTTTCAGGCACTTTTTGATTTTGTTCTTTTTAAAGTTTATTTCAAAACATAAGAGTTTGAGCTGGGATCAAAAATGGAATTTTAAATTGTCTCAACCTTTTTTATTTATTTATTTTTTTAACAGTGTGCATCAGCCAATCAAATACACGTAACACTGAACGCTGCTGTTTACGTCACGATGGTTCACAGAAAGATGAAGATATTTTTCCTTTTGACAAACTGACTGATCTGTGAAGTCTGTTGCTCTGTCCCTGTCTGTGTGTGTGTGTGTGTCTGTGTGTGTGTCTGTGTGTTCAGGTTGCTGAAGGCTCAGAGGTCAGAGGTCATCATGCAGAGTATAAAGTGTGTGGTTGTTGGTGACGGAGCTGTGGGGAAAACCTGCCTCCTCATCTCCTACACCACCGGAGCGTTTCCCAAAGAATACATCCCCACTGTGTTCGACAACTACAGCAGCCAGGTGTGTGTGTGTGTGTGTGTGTGTGTCAAATCAGTCGATATTAATAATTATTGATCCTGTAGGTGACTGATGACGTGTTGTGCTCTAAGGGAGAGGTGAAGGTGATAAATGAAATTGATTATCTGACGGCGGCAGATTGAACTTGAGGTCTGTGATTATTTAGAAAAGTAAACAAAAGCAGATTCTCATTTCCAGCTGACGACGGTGGATTTTGTCGCTAAAATAATGAGTCACAAACAGATTTCATGAGTGTAGCTGGCTGATGGAAGCTAATGCTAATGCTAACTTGACTTGAGTCAGCTGAGAGTCTCCAGCTGATGTTTTAATGTTTCCATCTGACACGTTTTAAAACAAGAACCCTGTGAAAGTGTTTATGTAAAGTTAGCTAACAGCTGCGTACATGATATAACATTAATGCTAACAGACTGAGGCTAAAGCTAGCTTACATCTCAGCTAACATTGGTCAGCTGGTGAAATACAGCAGGTATATCTACATGACAGATGACAGAAATACACTCATTAACGTGGGAAAAGGAAGAGCAGGGACTCGATTAGTGCAGTGGACCTTGAGACGGGTCACCCAGCCAGACCAGCTGGACCACGATCACCACAGGAAGAGAGCCGGGATTAGAGCTAAGCTAACCCGGTTTAGACCTGAGACAGTGAGCCAGAGAGAGACGCATCATCATCGACCCACTCAGATTCTTCATCAGCCCTCATCCTCCTCCTCAAACCCCCACAGAACAAATCAGACGTGCGTTCATGACTGTGACAGAATTAATTATTTTTCAACCTTTGATCATCATCAATCAACAGATTGATCTATAATGAGAATAACTGTGACAGGAAAGACTTGACAAACACACGGATGGCGCTTCAAATTCAAAAAGTGTCGGGCGACACGGACAAAATCAAATATCACTTTTTTTTTTTGTCCAAATACCTCGCTATCAATATTTCAACAATACTGTAAAGATGACTATTGATGCTTTCACAAAATAATTACAGCTGCAAATTTTGTGCATTTTCCTCAACCAATACTTAAAACTGTTAACAATCGATCAATCAGTAATAATTAATAAATTCCTCTAAAGTCGGAGTTTCCTTATTCAGCAACTCTTGCTGACACGATTGATTAATTATCTAATAATGCATTGTTAATTGGTGAAATATTTAATGTTGATCAATCATTAACATCCCTAATTAACACAACCAGATTTTTGATCAATAATCATCAGTAATGTGGATATAAATAATAGAAGAGTCTGTAAGTTCAGAAAACTTTACTGTAAAACTGTAAATAACAGTAAATCACATTTCACAGTTTAACAATCAATCATGATACAGTATCAGTATTGATTTAACACACTGATACTCATGATAATATTAATATTTGATATTGTGTGTACCTGCGGTGCGTTCAGGTGACGGTGGACGGCAGGACCATCAGTCTGAACCTGTGGGACACGGCGGGTCAGGAGGAGTACGACCGGCTGAGGACGCTGTCCTACCCGCAGACCAACGTCTTCATCATCTGCTTCTCCATCTCAAGCCCCGCCTCCTACGAGAACGTCAAACACAAGTGGCACCCTGAGGTCAGAGGTCAAAATCTACCCGGCAACAACCGCAGTTCACAGTGACAGATTAAAGGATATAAATATTTTAACACGTTTGTGAAGGACTGTGATGTTTGTGCAGCGAACGTCCGTGTTCTCTACATGTTTTTTCAAGTGTTTCCTGTAACAATTAATTTCGTTATCAGTTAATCTGTTGATTAGTTTCTCCATGAATCAGTTAATTAATCCTGTCACATCTTGTTAGTTAGTGGTTGAAAAACGTGCAGCACAGACAGACGCTGTCAGTTGTCTGTTGCTCCTGTCAGCACTTTATAGAAACATGATGCACACATCAAATTCAGACTTAATATTTACAAAAAACTATAAAGTTGATCAGTTTGAACATTAAATATTGTCTTTAACTGAATGTAAATCATCACATTCTGGTTTTTATTATTATTATTTTCTCTGTTTATTACTTACAGGAAACATTTTTACAAAAAATAAAACTCATTTGGGTTCATTGATCAGTTTTGCAGATTGAATGAAATAACTCAATGAAAATTTTCACAAAATATCAAACTTGTGTTTTAACCTGGATTATTCTGATCGTCATCTTCAGGTGTCTCATCATTGTCCCGGCGTTCCCATCCTCCTGGTCGGCACGAAGAGCGACCTCCGGAACGACGCCGAGACTCAGAGGAAGCTGAAGGAGCAGAACCAGACGCCCGTCACCAACCAGCATGGCAACGCCCTCGCCCGCCAGATCCACGCCGTCCGCTACCTGGAGTGTTCGGCGCTCAACCAGGACGGCATAAAGGACGTGTTCGCCGAGGCCGTGAGGGCCTTTCTCAACCCGCAGCCCACCGTCAGCAAGAGACCCTGCGTCCTGCTGTAGGACCGAGCCGGGACCGGCACGCCGGGACTGCGATGCTGGGACCGCCACGCCGGGACCGCCGACTGCCTGAGAGACTGTTTGTGTTTCTATGTTTGTTAGAGTTTTGTGTTCTGGGCTCAATGTTTGGATTATCGGGGGTTCAAACATCATCTTATAGCGTTTCTAAAGATAATTATAATAATAATAATAATTAAAATCAAAGTAAAGTCCAGCGTCATCTGTGGTTTTATGAGTGCAGCTCTGCTCTGACCTGTACAGGACGGTTCATTTATTGGGATTGTTCTGTGCACCTGATGGGTAAACTGGGAGTGGATTTGTTTCCGGACCGATGGAACCTTTTTGTTGGGATCGTGTCTAGAAGGGATCCCTGGGTTTGCAAGATTTGTACACGCTGTTTCTTCACCGTTCCACAAACTACAGATGTTTAATAAAATGACTGCCGGTTGAGATCTGCTCTCAGACAGAAAAACATCTGGTTAAAGTTGGACAAAGATCTTAGTTTGTGTTAAAATGATCACTCTGAGATCTTTCCCGGGTCTGGGGTTCCCTTCTACACTCGACTGAGCCGACGCAGCAACAACCGTTTTTAAAACGTGAGTCCATATAAAAACCTACACAAATCTCCCAGCAGTGTGCGTTGATGGGATACACAGTTAACAATCTCCAGCTGTTGTTGCTAATTTGAAGAACTCACTATCCTTCCTGTGTGATCCCCCAAAGCACTGTGGGAGCTGTAGTTCCAACCCACAGAGAATTATCCACCAAGCAGAAGCGTGACAAACAACAACAGAAGGTTTGATAAAAGACAGTAACTTTTTGTGTTGCACTCTTTTTTTCAACAGTGACTAGTTTACACCGGTGCGGTTGCCATGACAACTGAAACAGAAATGTTCTGGTGAGGATAAAAGATGCAAACAGGTTTTTTTTTTCTGATGAATTTGCATCAGTGTGAAGACGGGCGGGTCAGACAGGAAGTGGCTCTGGTGGAGTCGAAGTGATGTGAACAGAAAACAGGAAGTTAAAATAAATGTTAGTGACACTCAGACACAGAGTTCACACCTACATTAAAATTTCATCTTCACCTCTGTTCACTGTCGGGTGGAAACTGGTTTGTCTCTGTAGATTTGTAGAACTGAAGTCTTCTCTGAGAAACTCAACGAGACGAGACGAATCAGTCTGACCATCCTGTAAAAAAACACGACGACACACAACAGCGTCAAAGACATCCAGCTGTAATTTAACAATAATATCAGAAACACTTTATGTTGAGATGTTTGTAATAAACATTAGTTCATTATAATAAAGAATCTATAAGATGCTTGTTAATATTAATGTGTTAATAAGACAATATAAGTGTTAATAACAGCAAAATAACATTAAAAGACATTTATGAGCAGACTTATAAGAAACTAGTTAACAGTTTATAGACCACTTAAAAATGTTAATAAAAGCCTTATGAATCCTTATAATAGTTTTTTACAAATACATTGATTGAGTTTATCTAACTTCTCTATTATGTCGTCACTTTATTGAGATTTCATATGTTATTATCAGTTATTATCAGTTATTATCAGTTATTATCAGAGGGAAAAGGCCTGGGACAAGCCGAAGAACATGTTATGGTTCCTGGTTATTTCTACCAGTGTTCTGAATGAGATGTTCTGTGTCTGTTGACGTGAGTTTTCATCTGTTCTACCGAGAAAATCTCTTTGCCTGGTTCTGGTCTGAATGGGGTTCTCAGCCTGTTAGAACTGTTGGTGTGTTGGTGTGTGTGTTGGTGTGTACGTTGGTGTGTGTGTGTGTGTGTGTGTGTGTGTGTGTGTGTGTTGGTGTGTATGTTGTTGTTGTTCAGGAAAATGAAGCAGGAGGAAGTGTGTTTAATAAATGACCTGCAGACACACAACTTCCCCAAACTATGAAAGACTCTTTATGGTGTCAGATAACAAAATAATCAAATCACGAACAGCTGATGGCGTCACTCAGAGTCTCATGTCACGACTCGCGGTCTGAAACAACACGAAAGGTTCAAAGTTTCAGTGAAACTTTCACCTCAAGTTTCATCTACAGACAGAAAGAAAACAAAGATATTTTCAATTCATTATCTCTCTGAAAAATGTTTTCATCATCATCATCTTGTCTCAACATCTCATTTAAAGAAACATTTACAGGTAAGAACAACTGCTAACATTAGCCACACTGCTAAAGAGCTAACTTTAGCCACAGAGTCACAATGCTAACATTAGCCACACAGCTAAAGAGCTAACTTTAGCCACAGAGTCACAATGCTAACATTAGCCACACAGCTAAAGAGCTAACTTTAGCCACAGAGTCACAATGCTAACATTAGCTACACAGACCAACTGCTAATGTTAGAGGTAATCCAAAAGTAACAGAAAGTAATCAAGTTACATTACTTAAATATCATTATACTTTTATTATGTTACTGACTAAATCTCTCAACAGGTAATTAGTAACTGTATCCGATTACATTTTTAACAGTAATCCTCCTCACCCTGTCTGCAGGCAGGTACGCTTCTATTTTTTCTGTTGACTGACTAATCGATTGGCTGGTGGAGGCAGGAAACTAGCTGTCGAAATGACATCACACCGATTATTAGTGTGAATATTAATGCATTAATTTTTATTTCAGTTGATTTGGGTAAAATATTCATCGGTTAACTCAGATAATAACTCCACACTGTGTGTGTGAGGCTCAGCGTGAAGAGACTGCAGTCAGATTAATGTCAGTAAAAACTGAGCAGCAGCAGAAGAAGAAGTTGTAGTTTGTGAAGTCGGTCGTGTTTTCCTGCGGAGCGTCTCCTCAGAGCCAGGAGCTGCTTCCTCTTCCTGTCCCCTTCTGTCCTCGTCCCGTCCTCATTTAAACACTTATAATAAAACCTCAAACTTTAACGCAGGAACCCTGGACGGAGTCCGACGTTCCACCGTTTTACCAAACACAAGTTCAAAACCAAACAAATGAGTGACCACATGTCAGAACCTCTCTAGCGCCCCCTGTTCAACTCATTCACCAGTTACACCACCAGCGAGGTGCCACTTCCTGTTACACGTGAAAGCTGAGATTCCAACTGTGACCCGCTCGACATTCTGCGATGAAACTCGGTGAACGAGCAGGTGAAGTGATGACGTGGTCTCTGTCTCCATCTGGTGGCTGATTGGAGGAACAACACAGGTGGAACAGCAGCATTTCTCCTTTTCTTTGGACCCTTTTTTCAGCCATTTAGGCTCCACTCACTCACCTTTACAGCAAGGAGCTCCTGTTTCAATGTTTTCAAGAGGATTATGTTATTTGCAACTTGGCAATATGGAAATAAACAGTGTTTTGAAGTCAAACTCCATCATAAACAAACAAAACCTGAGAATATCTTTACAAACTGTATCACAAATGTTGTATTTTAGAGTTTTTTCATCAGATTTGCAGTTACAGTTGTTGTCATATCTTCAGCTGTCCCATCTGAATAAATAATAATCTTAAATAAAAGTGAGCAGCAGTTTGCATAAAGGCCTGATGTTTGAGGATTCCTGATTCATTTTGAGTTATTTTAAGCATTTTTGCCAAAAATAAAGGCTGTGGTAGCAGCTGTTCTCACGTGACTCACAGACTGACTCAGTGGCTCAAAACAAGTTTCACCGAGTCGGCAGAAACACAGGAGAGGAAGTGACATCATACACACACACACACGCACGCAATGCAGAGGACAGCAGCTCGGTGTGTGTGCTGTTTGTGTGTCCAGCTGAAGTGATTTGACAGTAAAATGAGTTGAACAGCTGAGAAAAAAAAATCCTAAAAATAAACTCTTTATTAGCGACTCCCTGAACGTTAGCGTTAGCTACGCAGACCAACTGCTAATGCTAACTGCTAATAAAATGGTGGAAAAATGAATCCTATCACAATCTTGTCAGTTGAAAAATAAAAACGGACAAATGTCTGTGAGCTAATCAATAAGTTGTTTGGTTCATTAACGATCAGTAAAAGTTGATTAAAGGACTATCAAAATAAACGAGATTAATGAAATGGTGGGATAATAACAGAATCAGAACTGCAGCTCTAAGTGTGAGACAAAAAATGTCAGGATGTTGTCTTTTATTTGAAAATTGAAACCTATCAGTGAAATGTTCCGAGAAGAACCCTGAAGACGAAACAGTCTGTGTGTTTTCTGTCCCGTCAGGACGTCAAGAGTGAGACGTGTGAGTCCAGTTTAGTGTTGATGAGTAACAGGAGGACAGACGGTGTCTCACTTTCAGATTTCATCCAGAGAAAAATAAGAACAACTTCCACTGCAGCCTCAAACATCTCAAGTTAATGAAAAACTGTCAGTCAGAATCTGAAGACTTCAGGTCTGTTCAGTTTAAAGGAACAGTTCTACATTTAGTTATGAGCAGAAGTGGGAAGTAACTAAAATAAATACTTTGTTACTGTACTGATATATTTTTTTAACATGTTTTATTTTTTCTTAATTCTGACAACTTTTTACTTTTCTTCTCTACATGTGAATCTACGTTTGACTCCTCACAAGACAGTTACTTTTAATGCATCTCACTTTTTCACTTTTACTGCAGTAAACAAGTTGAATCAGTACTTGTACTTTTACTTGTACTGCAGTAAAACTGAGAGGACGTCTGTCTCCTCTGATTAAAGCTCATCTCAGGACCACAAACGAACTTTGTCTCTGCTGTAAAATGAACAATAAATAAAATATAAAGTGAAAGATGGCACTGATCCGTCCTCTGCAGTTTAAACTCTGGACAACTTTTACATTCTGAACACTTTTATTTTTAATTTTCAGTTTATATTTAAGATTCTTAACTTTTCTCTTCTCTCACCGTTTATTGATCTTCACATCAACAACAACAACAAGGCAGATTCATCGTGTGTGAAAACTTACAAACCTGATTCTGAGAGCTGCTGAACTCAGAACACGATGGATTTGATTCATTTCCTAAAAGTTTCCGGTATAAAAACTTAAACTGAGTTTAAAAAACGTTTTGAATCAAATGAAACTGAGTCCGACATGATGAAGCTGCTTCATGTTCAGCTGCTGTTGGAATAAAAAAAGGCGTCAGGATCAGTTCAAACATGATGTTCATGATGCCTTCATGTGTCCTGCTCTCCCATTGGTGGATTAAAAGAGTCACCAGGTGAGTCAGCTGCTCAGTATCGTTTGTCCTCAGGAGGCGTCGCCACCATCACCTCTTTACTCCCAAAGTCCCAGAAGGCCGTCATGTGGAACGCCATGTTGGAGAAGACGACCAGGTACTCAAAGAAGGCGAACAGCGTGTAGACTGGAGGACAGGAGAGGACAAGAGAGGACAGGAGAGGACAAGAGAGGACAAGAGAGGACAGGAGAGGACAGGAGAGGAGAGGAGAGGAGAGGAGAGGAGAGGACAGGAGAGGAGAGGAGAGGACAAGAGAAGACAGGAGAGGACAAGAGAGACAAGAGAGGAGAGGACAAGAGAGGACAGGAGAGGACAAGAGAGGACAAGAGAGGACAGGAGAGGAGAGGAGAGGAGAGGAGAGGAGAGGAGAGGACAGGAGAGGAGAGGACAAGAGAGGACAGGACAGGAGAGGAGAGGAGAGGAGAGGAGAGGAGAGGAGAGGAGAGGAGAGGACAAGAGAGGAGAGGACAGGAGAGGAGAGGACAAGAGAGGACAGGAGAGGACAGGAGAGACAGGAGAGGACAGGAGAGACAGGAGAGGACAAGAGAGGACAGGACAAGAGAGAACAGGAGAGGACAGGAGAGGACAGGAGAGGACAAGAGAGGACAGGACAGGACAAGAGAGAACAAGAGAGGACAGGAGAGGAGAGGAGAGGAGAGGAGAGGACAAGAGAGGAGAGGACAGGAGAGGAGAGGACAAGAGAGGACAGGACAGGAGAGGAGAGGAGAGGAGAGGAGAGGACAAGAGAGGAGAGGACAGGAGAGGACAGGAGAGGACAGGAGAGACAGGAGAGGACAGGAGAGACAGGAGAGGACAAGAGAGGACAGGACAAGAGAGAACAGGAGAGGACAGGAGAGGACAGGAGAGGACAGGAGAGGACAGGACAGGACAAGAGAGAACAAGAGAGGACAGGAGAGGACAAGAGAGGACAGGACAGGACAAGAGAGAACAAAAGAGGACAGGAGAGGACAAGAGAGGACAGGAGAGGGCAGGAGAGACAGGAGAGGACAAGAGAGACGAGAGACAAGAGAGGACAGGAGAGACAGGAGAGACAAGAGAGGACAGGACAGGAGAGACAGGAGAGGAGAGGACAAGAGAGACGAGAGACAAGAGAGGACAGGAGAGACAAGAGAGGACAGGACAGGAGAGACAGGAGAGGACAAGAGAGACGAGAGACAAGAGAGGACAGGAGAGGACAGGATAGGGCAGGAGAGGACAAGAGAGGACAGGACAGGACAAGAGAGAACAAGAGAGGACAGGACAAGAGAGAACAGGAGAGGACAGGAGAGGACAGGAGAGGACAGGAGAGGACAGGACAGGACAAGAGAGAACAAGAGAGGACAGGAGAGGACAAGAGAGGACAGGACAGGACAAGAGAGAACAAAAGAGGACAGGAGAGGACAAGAGAGGACAGGAGAGGGCAGGAGAGACAGGAGAGGACAAGAGAGACGAGAGACAAGAGAGGACAGGAGAGACAGGAGAGACAAGAGAGGACAGGACAGGAGAGACAGGAGAGGAGAGGACAAGAGAGACGAGAGACAAGAGAGGACAGGAGAGACAAGAGAGGACAGGACAGGAGAGACAGGAGAGGACAAGAGAGACGAGAGACAAGAGAGGACAGGAGAGGACAGGATAGGGCAGGAGAGGACAAGAGAGGACAAGAGAGGACAAGAGAGACAGGAGAGGACAAGAGAGACAAGAGAGGACAGGACAAGAGAGGACAGGAGAGACAGGAGAGACAAGAGAGGACAGGAGAGACAGGAGAGGACAAGAGAGACAGGAGAGGACAAGAGAGACAGGAGAGGACAGGACAGGTGAGGACAGGTGAGGACAAGAGAGGACAGGAGAGGACAAGACGTGAACTAAAGGCTTTCAAGAATCCATTATTCTTTGTTCATGGGACATGATGGGACAGAATTCCTCTCTTGTGTCCTCCTCATACCTGAATAAGGACTCTGAGACTCACCTCCGGCTTCACAGAACTTGTTGTGGCGTCTGAAGAAATACGCGGCAGCAGCACAACAGCTGATGTTAAACAGGAAGAGACGCACCTTCCAGCGATATGATGTCATTTCCTGAGACACACAGAAGACAGACAGAATTTAAACAGACATCAAACACAGAAATGCGAGAAAATTACTGATTTTGTCACCGGAGTTTGATTTCTAGAGGGTGACATTTGTCTTATATATAACAGTGGTTATAACAGCTCATAAAACCTTAAAACCCACTCTTCAAATAGTGTGAACTGTCCCTTTAAGTCCCTGATGTCTGAGCGTTCCGAGCTGCAGTCTGTGAGAACTCTGAGAACATTAAATATTAATAATAAGAGGCGGTTCTCTGCTGAAGGTTTCCTGGCAGCTCAGTGGTCACATGATGAGTTGTGGTTAAACTGCTGAGTGACACATTCGCTCTGCTGAAACAGGGAAGAACCAAAATAAAGTTCCGACACAAGTTTATTTAGAACATATTCATCTATTTCCTGCTCGACAGGGAGAACCTCAGCTGCAGAACATCTGAAAACACCCTGAAAGATCTAAAACAACTACATGAAGAACCTGATCTGAATTTTATTTAACACACTGGCATACCCTCAAGACCTCATCAGGTACCTCAAGAACCCCCTGAAATATCCAGTCAACCTCCTCAAGAACCATTAGAACCTCACTGAGGACAGAGTGAATCTCTTCAATTACCCCTGCAGCCTCTTTAAACCTCCTTCAGAACCATGAAGATCCTTCTCCAGGATGCCCAACACCTCCTCAAAAAATCCACAGTCACTTCCAGCACCAGATCAAGCAGCAAATCTCCTCATGGACCCCAAAAAAACCTCAATGAGCACTCCTAGAACCAACCCAAGAACCAATAGAACCCTTAAGGTTTCCTAAATCCTCCTTAGTAACCACTTAGGCCGAACAAAGGATAGAAAGAAATCCTTCAAACACCCATAAAAACATCTCAGGCACAGTGAACACTCTGCTCTGTCCACTAGAACCTGCTCAAGAACCCTACAGAACCTTCTCAAGCACCACTGAACCTCTTCAAGGCCCTCCTTGGACCACCATACCAACTCTGAAAAGATGCAAAAGAATCCTCAAGAATCACTAAAGCTTGTATAAGGACTTGAAAACCCCCATCGAGCACCACTGGAACCTCTTAAGGAACCCCTAGAATGCCCTCAAGCACTCCTTGAATCTCTTCAAAGACACAAAAAAAATGTTTAAAGCCAACTAAAAACTTCCTCAAGCAGTTCTAGACTCCTCAAGGACCTCGTGGTCCTCCTCAAACGCTTCTGGTTCCCCTTCAAGCACCACAAAATCTCCTCAAGGACCCCCAGGGTCTGATTAAGGACCCTCAGAACCTCCTGGAGAACCCCACTGTCCCTTCAACCATTATTAGGGACCCCTGGAAAGTCCTGAAGTCACATCTGACTGAAAAGAAATCTGCTGCTGCCGTGTGTTGCTGGCTCTGCAGCGCCCCCTGCAGGCCAACATGCAGCACTGACGGCTGATCAGCAGCTCACAACATCTGGACACGTTTGTGAGCTGGAGATCAAACAGAAATAAATAAACTAACAACAACAACAAGAAACTATTAGTATTATTTTTGACATTTTAAAGATATATTTTATGTAAGAGATAAATATCCTGCTTATCACACAGCTACTTACTAAAGAAATGTAATAATTTGACACTAAATATTGATTTTAAAATGATCTTATTGCTCCTCCAGAGCGAACTGACCAATCAGAATCAGTATTTAAAACCCTGCAATCAAACGACTCACTGGTTAATTAAACAAATAACTGACTCCAGCACAGACAGAGAGACGGACGCTGTGTTTACCTCGGGGTTCACGTAGTCTCTCCTGATCACCTGCCACAGTCTGCACGTAATGAGCATGTGCAGCAGCGAGCTCGCTATGAACACGACAAAACCGTTTTTATGAACACCTGCAGAGACAAACAATAATTAACTTTATTTACAATAATTCTTTTTATTTGATTAGAAACAGTTTGACTCAGAGAACTTTATGTGACGGACGTCCATGTGCTCCGCCTGTTTTCACATGTTTGGACCCAATAATTTTTCCAATAATCAGTCAGTTGTTTGCTCCATAAAATGTCAGAAAATGTTGATCAAAGTCCAAGATGACATTATCAAACGTCTTGTTTTGTTCTCAACACAAAGATATTCAGTTTACGGACTTCCTTTACTATTTATTACAGATTTCTCCTTTAACACTGACTGAAGTGCTTGTTACTTATAAAGGACGTTCAGTCTGATGATGTTTGATAGTTCATAAAAATCAATCAAGTATAAAATGTTACATATTTGTGAGATTAATATTATCAGTCATCAGTAGTTGTGTGTCAGACTGAGCAGAGATCTGCGTGCTCAGACCATCGTGGCGTCTCTGACTGGAGGCTCAGCTGATCTGCGGCGGGTCGTCGTACTCACTGTAGGTCTCTGTGGACGACACGTATGTGAGCAGCAGCAGGCCGGTGTTCTCGGCGAGGCTGCAGAGGAGAGCCAGCCCGCTCAGCAGCAGCTCCGGCAGCCTCTTGGCGAAGCGGCCGCGGTAGAAGCTGAAGTAGGCGGCGGACACCAGGTAGCGTGGCGCCGAGTGCAAGCCGATGCAGCAGCGCCAGATGTAGCGCTCAGGCACGCGGCTGATGGCGGCGCTGATGGACGGGAGGTAGTTTGATACCTGGTTTAACAAAAAGAAAAAAGGTAATTAATTCAGGAAAGAAGAAAAATAAACCAGGGCGATTATTTCCACGGTTGATTAATCGGTTGGTTATTTTCTCAATTCATCAATTGTATTAAAATGTCAGAAATTAATTAATCCTGTGAGAATTTTGTCAATTGAAAAATGGGTCCAAACATGTGGACGTAAGTCTGTGCCCTCCACCTGTTTTCATATGGTTGGACCTATTTTTCAACTAGTGATCAATCTGGCAATAATTTTCCACTAATCGATCAGTCATTTGGTTCACAAAATTTTGATCAAAGTCCAAGATGATGTCCTCAAACGTCTTGTTTAACGATGCACTGTAACTAAGTCTGTCAATCTTTTCATTTGTCTCCATGTTGAAGGTGTGCAGGAGGCAGGACGGTGACATCACAGGAGCTCACGTTATTAAACTCTGTCTTCATCTGATCTAATGTAAGCGGCCAACGTTAGCACGTCTGGCTAACTAATGCTAGCTTTAACTTTACCTCCAGTCAAACTTGTTAGATCCACTGCATCTGCATTTGTTCTGTGGGGGTTTGAGGAGGAGGATGTGGGCTGATGAAGAATCAAAGTGGGTCGATCATGATGCATCGCTCTCTGTCTCAGGTCTAAGCCGGGTTAGTTTAGCTCTACAAGTTTATCAGGCATAGCAACAGTAACCATGACACTCACATGACAGTGTGTGTATGTCGAGTCCTCAAAGTGGTAGATGAGCGAGATGAAGAGGCAGGTGATGAAGCCGCTCAGAGGCAGCAGAACCGTCCCCACGGCGAAGCTGGTGAACGGGAGCCGGATGAGGGGCCGGTCCCGGTCCAGGCTGCCGTACGGCCCCTGGAGCATCCTGGGAAAAAAAAAACATAACAGAGGATCAGTCAGTCAGAACTTATTCTGAATTAATGGATTTATCGTTAAAATAGTCAAACATGTCCTTCACAGCCTCCCACCCGTCACCATTTTCTGATGTTTTATAGACAAAACAAATTACTGATTAATCAAGAAAATAATCAGCAGATTACCTGGATGAAAATTAATCATTTTAAAATCCTGTCAATTGAAAAATATTTTTCAACTAGTGATCAATCTGACAATAATTTTTTTCCATTAATCATTCAATTGTTTGGTCCATAAAATGTCAGAAAATGTTGATCAAAGTCCAAAATATTCAGTTGACTGGAGTTAACCCCCCCCCCCCCCATTTCAGAAGGTGAAATCAGAGAATTTTGACTTGTTTTTAACTAAAAAATGACTCAAAGCGATTATTTGCTTCACAGAGTAATTGGCGATTAATTAAATAATATATTAATAATCAATTAATCATTGCAGCTCTGACTGAACAGTTATCCATTGATCAGGCTGCTTATAAACAGTGAACAAGACTCATCCAATAACAAACATGCAATGGACTTCAATCGTGATGTAACCTATTTATTAACTTTATGGATTATATACGGGCCGAACAGCAGATCAGTTTGTACCAGTTCACAAGATTCACTCGTCATGTATTACCCAGCATTCATCTCTGCTACACGGCGAGTAAAGTTTAAAATGTCAGAAATTGTGAATGGAGTTTCGTCGAGACAGACAGCGTTTTTGAACGTGTGTGTTTACCTTTACAGGTGATGCAGTCAGGTGACGTCAGATTATCTCCCTGGACCTGTTGTATCTCTAAGCACAGTTTAAAGCTAACAGATAGCTTAATACAGGAGCCGCTATGTCGCGTTATAACTTGAAACACTAACCTTCACAGCTCTCCGGGCGGATTCCTCCAGGTGCTCCGCTCCACAGACATTGGAGAGAGAGCTAATCCTGTTAGCTCAGGTTAGCTTCAGTAGCATAGTTAGCCCCCGTTAGCTGTGAACGGTCAGTCAACTGAGTCTTTAAATGTGTTCGACTGTTTTTAATTAAAGTGTAAAAAGTCTTCACAGCCGCTCGGCTCACTGACCGGTCACAGACACACTTAAGTTTGACTTCTTTTCTCTCAATTTAGTCATTCTCTCCTCCGTTCACTGTCCGCGCAGGCGCACTACGCTCCATTTACCGGTCTCAGGCTTCCGGTCATATCAACCTTCAGAATAAAAGTCTCTCTTTTAAAAAAGAAGAATAAATGAACAAATACACTAATGGGCGAATATGTCAGAATCTAAAATATTTCATTACTAAGTGGTGAAAGAGGCAAGAGAAATTATTTCAATGGCCTCACATTTCTTCACACAGAGACACTTCAGGACGTCAGACATGTTGGGTCAATTGAACTTGATCACAGAATTAGGATTTCATTCACTGGAGTTCAGTTTTTATAGATTATTGCTTCATTAAAACCTCTGGAAACAAATCAGTAGCACTTTAAATTTAGGTGCTTATAGTTAATAGGTATAAGGCCTTATAAGATGCTTTTACAGTCATATGTGTTAATAAGAATAAAAAGAATAATGTGAATTAAAGTTTTTACTGAATTACTTTCTGCACCCAGAACAACTACAAACACTCTAAAATCAATATTCTGGTGTCCCTGGATGAGATCAAATCCATGATCAATAACTACACTGTTTTACTTTATTTTATGTATTTTTATGAACAATATTCATATCTTGTTTTAACTGCTTCAGTCACCTTGTATCTTTTATTATTTCAACTCAACATCAGTCCTCAATGATCTTCCAGTTTAAATAAAGGATTATAAGTGTTAATAATAGCATTATAAACATGTTTATTGTTAGACTGTAACAGATTTATGAGAAGACTTGTTAACAGTTTATAGACTGCTGAAGAATGTTAATAAAAACCTTATGAATCTCTTATAAGTCTTTTACAAACACATTGATTGAGTTTATCTAACTTATCTATTATGTCGTTGTTAAACCTTTAGATTTCTACATATTTTATTATGTATTTATTATCAGTTCTTATCAGAAGAAAAGGGCCTGAAAATAGTAATAATTTTTAAAGAACATGTGTAACTGTTAATAAGCATAATAAAGGACTAATGAACCTTAATAAGGACTCTTCACACATTTGATCCAATAAGCACAAGATGCATAGTTAACTGTTAATAAATACATAATGAAGTATGTAGGAATCAACAAAAGTTTAGTCAAGAGCTTAACAATGAAATAATAAGTATAACTCAATAAATGTGTTATAGACAATTATAAGAAACTCACACACACGGATTCCTGTAAATGCAGAGGGGAGGAGCAACACTGATCATGTGATCCAGTAACATGAGAACAGGAAGGGAACCTGAAAGTTAAAGTGTTCAGGCTCCATTTTGTGTTGACAGATCAGAGCAGACAGAGGAGAACTGAAGGCAGGGTGAGTGTAAATACAACATCTGAATGATTTTACTGTCAAGGTGTGTGAGTCAGTTTTCTCCCTGTGGACTGTAGAGGAAAGAAATGTTAGAATGAAGTCAACAGTTTGATTCAGCTGTGGACACATAGTCCTGCTTGGCTGAATAATTCACATTAAACCTGCTGTAACCTGAGAAAACATACAGATTTAAAGAGAAACTGAGCTGTTTGATTATACTGTACACTGTGTGTGTGTGTGTGTGTGTGTGTGTGTGTGTGTGTGTGTGTGTGTGTGTGTGTTTTCTCAGTCTCAGACATGACTTTGAACAAACTTGTTCCTGATTCTTGTGCTCTGAGCTCACAGTCAGTTTTCCTGTTTCTCTCAGACTGACCTCAGATCAGAAGATGAATGTTTGTGTGGAGGAGGACAGAGCAGAGCCTCCAGAGTCTTTCATTACAGACTGAAAACTGAATTCAAACAGAAAAGTAATGTTCTCTGTAATGTTCTCTGTAACATTCTCTGTAACGTTCTCTGTAATGTTCTCTTTGATGTTCTAGACAGTGTCGGCCAAACATTGATATTTTTCATCAACAATGAACAAATGATTTTAGTGATGAAGAAATGTCTTCACAGAGAGAGGAAGAGGAGTCATGTTGGTGTGGAGGAGCAGCCGTCCTGCTGTGTTTTGTGTCAGGACGTCCTGAAGGATCCAGTCTCTACCAGCTGTGGACACTGGTTCTGCAGACAGTGCATCACCTCATACTGGGACCAGTCTGGTTCATCAGGAGACTCCTCCTGTCCCCAGTGTGGACAAAGATCCAGAACGAGACCTGGACTGCAGACCAGCAGTCAGAGCAGCACTGAACAAAGTAAGACTGCACATCTGTCCATCTTCAAAATGTCTCCTGCTACATTTCATGACATTTATTTAGAGACTGACAATAAGAGCGTTCAACCACGTGAACCAAGAATCATGCAGGTTCATCAACTTCATCAAATAAACTGAACGTCTTCAAGTGCTGCATTTAGTTTTAGAGTTTCAGGCTGAAGATGTGTAGAGTTTCTGCTGTCCTGACGTCAGTGGGAACTCGATCCTCCTCTGTGGATCCAGGACAGAAAACAGTCGAGTCATTTTGTTGAACAGCAGCTAAAAACAAAGAGTCAGGAAACACGATGATGAGTGTCTCTAATGTGGGATGTGATGAAGACAAACTGTGTTTTATTGAGCTCATGTTTGCACAAAGAGTGAAAGTCTTTGTCTTGATAAGTGTGTCTGTGTTTGTTCTCAGATTCACTTCAGATTATCTCTTTTCTCTGGATTTGACTTTAATATTTTGTTTAGGTTCAGGTTCTTTGTTGAAATCCTGCAAATATTTTCAATCCATGTCTAATATCTTTCTAAAACATGTTCTTGTGCTGTTCTGTCACATAAATAAGACTATAGACGAGTAAAAAATAGTCTGTATGTAATTATTCCAGGGGACGAACATGAGGGGGTCCCTGCTAAATCTTATAAGGGCTCTTTGGTTTAGATGAAGAGCTGCAGCTCAGCCTGTCACCTCTGCTGTCAATCAAACACCTACACCGACTGGGGAAGCACAAGAAATATCAGGGCCGATATTATATCAGTCTATATCTGTGTTGGTGTATATTAACTGAAAAATATCAGTTATAATAATATCTGATTTGACAGATGATATTTAAACATTTAACTTAAATTCTTTGATAAAATGTTTTATAAAAGCTGAAGTATATTTGTGAAGTTTTTGATGTATTTATCTGAGTCTTTCTTATCTTCAGGTGTGGACAAACTACAGGTTATAAACTTCTATCACCTGAAAAAAATCAATATCATTCATCCATAACACGACACACAGTCAAAGGAAATCAGAGAAAAAGAGAGAATTTCCTTGAAACTGAACTTTATAACCTTCACTTCTTTATATATTCTTACATTGTTTTTTATTGATAATGAAAATACCAACAGATTGTCTTTGTTTTGTCTCACATCTTTTTCCTTTTTTCAGTGGAGTTTGATCTGCAGGAGGTTTTAGATGAACATAAGATCAGTCTGAGGAGGAGATGTGAACGTGTGACTGAAGGAAGTGATGAAACAGGAAGTGGAACCCTCCTCAACAGGATCTACACTGAGCTCTACATCACAGAGGGACAGAGTGAAGAGGTTAATACCCAACATGAGGTGAGACAGCTGGAGACAACGTCCAAGAAGGAGACCCTCCATGAGACTCCAATCAAGTGCCAGAACATCTTTAAAGTCTTACCTGACCAACAGAGACACATCAGAGTCGTTCTGACCAACGGCGTCGCTGGAGTTGGAAAAACCTTCACAGTGCAGAAGTTCACTCTGGACTGGGCAGAGGGTTTGGAAAACCAAGATGTCAGTCTGCTGATTCTGCTTTCGTTCAGGGAGCTGAACTTGATCAAAGATGAGCAGTACAGTCTTCTCAGTCTGCTCCATGTTTTCCATCCAACATTACAGAAGGTCACAGCAGAGAAGCTGGCTGTCTGTAAACTTGTGTTCATCTTTGACGGCCTGGATGAAAGCAGACTTTCACTGGATTTCAGGAACAAGAAGGTTGTGTCTGATGTCACACAGAAGTCATCAGTCAACGTGCTGCTGACAAACCTCATCAAGGGGAATCTGCTTCCCTCGGCTCTGGTCTGGATAACTTCCAGACCTGCAGCGGCCAATCAGATCCCTCCTTCATGTGTTGACAGGGTAACAGAAGTACGAGGCTTCACTGACACCCAGAAGGAGGAGTACTTCAGGAGGAGGTCCAGTGATGAAGATCTGTCCAGCAGAATCATCTCACACATCAAGACATCCAGGAGCCTCCACATCATGTGTCTGATCCCAGTCTTCTGCTGGATCACTGCTACAGTTCTGGAGGACATGTTGACTACAGAGCAGAGAGGAGAGCTGCCCAAGACCCTGACTGACCTGTACTCACACTTCCTGCTGGTTCAGACAAAGAGGAAGAAGAAGAAGTACCATGAGGGACATGAGACGAGTCCACAGGAGCTGATGGAGGCTGACAGGGAAGTTCTTCTGAAGCTGGGGAGGCTGGCGTTTGAACATCTGGAGGAAGGAAACATCATGTTCTACCAAGAAGACCTGGAGCGATGTGGTCTGGATGTCACAGAGGCCTCGGTGTACTCAGGAGTTTGTACAGAGATCTTCAAAAGAGAGAGTGTGATCTTCCAGAAAACAGTCTACTGCTTTGTTCATCTGAGCGTTCAGGAGTTTCTGGCTGCAGTCTACATGTTCCACTGTTACACCAACAGGAACACACAGGTACTGGAGGACTTCCTGGGAGAAAAACATTTTGATTTAACCCTGGATGTCTTCCTGAGCAGAGCCATGAAGAAATCCCTCCACAGTGAAAATGGTCACCTGGACCTGTTTGTCCGCTTCCTTCATGGCCTCTCTCTGGAGTCCAACCAGAGACTCTTAGGAGGTCTGCTGGGTCGGACAGACAACAGTCCAGAAACCATCCAGAGAGTCATCAACAACCTGAAGGAGATGAACACTGGTAAGATCTCTCCTGACAGAAGCATCAACATCTTCCACTGTCTGACGGAGATGAACGACCACTCAGTACATCAGGAGATCCAAGAGTTCCTGAAGTCAGAGAACAGATCAGAGTACCTCTCTGAGATCCACTGCTCAGCTCTGGCCTACATGCTGCAGATGTCAGAGGAGGTTCTGGATGAGTTGGACGTGAAGACGTACAACACATCAGAGGAGGGACGACGGAGACTGATACCAGCTGTGAGGAACTGCAGAAAGGCTCGGTAAGTGTGTAAGTGGTGGGGTGTGTGTGTGTGTGTGTGTTTGAGCTTGTCAACACTACAATCTTTAATAATTTGGCCCCGGGGCCTGTTTGATATAAATGATCTTGTTAAACTGCTGAACTCCACTTGACAAAAACTATCATCCATAAATGATAATCATTCAGTCTTTAGTACTAATGAAACTGTTAATGCAACAGGAGTCATTAAATTAATTTAATTGGAGGTGAAAAGCAGATGGAGAAACATAAGATTCATCAAAGATGCACAAAATACACACAAACACACAACTGAGGTAAATATATACGAGTGCAGTTACAACCTGCACTGATTTTACAGTTTGTTGAACATCATGTTAAAATAAAGTTGAACAAACACAAATCAGCTGTTAATCAAAATCTGACTCGTTTCCATCACAGTCATTTGGACTCTTGTGTCCAAAAACAGCAGTTTGTGTTTGATTATGTTGTTCAGGAAAACTTTGACATGTGATCAGTGACTGACCAGCTGAACTACAGACGCTCAGGTTCCTGTGCTTTGTGATGCAAACAGTCTGTTTTTATCAGGAAGTGTCTGATTTTATTATTTTTTTAAACTTTTATATTCTCCGTCATCACAGATTTTTTAACTGTGGACTCTCAGAGACTCACTGTGAAGTTGTGGCCTCAGCTCTGAAGTCCAACCCCTCACATCTGACAGAACTGGACCTGAGCTACAACAGAGACCTGCAGGATTCAGGAGTGAAGCTTCTGTCAGCTGGACTGGAGAGTCCACACTGTCGACTGAAGACTCTGAGGTCAGTTCATGTATTTTGCTCTTGTACAGTGTATATCTACCAAAATGAAATCCACAAGAGAAGTTTTAAATTTCCTTCAGTTCTCTTGTTTTCTGGGTTTGTTTCAGCACAAATCACAACAGCTCTTTTTTAAAGTTTGTCAGTCTGAACAGTTTATCTGTGAATTTTTTTTTTAAAAGTTCAACAAGTTCAAGAAATATTCAGGAATGACTTTTTATACAGGAACTTGATGTCAGGGGACACACACACACACACACACACACACACACACACACACACACACACACACACACACACAGCTGAGTCTGTGTTGACACAGTCTCAGAAGTCGTGGTGTCAGAAAATATCTAAAATATTGAGTATCAGGATATCGTGTTTTGTGATTCTGTATCAAACACTGTATCATGATATTCTGATCCGTGCAAAGATTCGTCACAGTGGATCATTTTGTGTTTGAACTCCTGAACACTAAACAACAGAGTTATTAACTCACATTTTAATGTGTATAGTGGTTAAAATCAGATTAAAAAAACAACATATCTCCTTCCTTACAGGATGATAATGTGCAGTAATATATTGAATGGTAACCTGTGTATCATGATACATATCATATCAGCAGATTCTTATTAATACACAGCCCGACTCACAACACATCTAGATCCCATGCATTCCCATATGTCTACAGACTTTACTTTCATTTGCAGATATGTGTTGATAAAGATGAATATTTTGTCCACATGTTGCTCTCTTGGTAAGCAGAGCGAGGTCTCTAACATTTGTCTCTGTGTATTAATGGTCATGAAAACTGAACACTGTAAAATGTCAGTATGCAGTAAAGAAAAGTGACACGTGCTGACTGAGCTGCACCATATTGATCATCATCAATACATGTCATCTAATGTGTGGTGTATCAAAGAGTCTAAATAACTGCACTGTTAAAACTGATGTCATGGTGTCCAACCTGTTGTATTTGTCTGAAGGAAACGTTTAATGAGCAACAATTTCACAGTGAAAAACAGAACCTGACTTTGGGACGATGGTTGTAAAGTGTGGGACAGTTCGGGACAGTTGAAAGTAGAATTCGGGACAGTTGAAAGTAGAATTCGGGACAGTTGAAAGTAGAATTGTGGACAGTTGAAAGTAGAATTCGGGACAGTTGAAAGTAGAATTCGGGACAGTTGAAAGTAGAATTCGGGACAGTTGAAAGTAGAATTCAGGACAGTTGAAAGTAGAATTCAGGACAGTTGTGGGACACTGAGGACAAAAGTGAATGTTGAGTCCTGCCATTGACTGTGTCAGTGTCATATTATACTACGTCAGGGTTTCAGCTGCACTTCACTTCCTTACTGAGTATATGATCCTTCAGTTATCAATCCCAGTGTTCCACCATGACCTCCATTAGTTCTGTCCATCTGTCTATAAATAATTTCCCTCTGTCATCTCAGCATATATGTCATTTTTTACAGTGTAGAAATACTTGTTAGAATTGATAAGAACTCAGCAGAGGTGGTGGGAGCTTCTTTTCAAACCATCTGATTGTATTTGTTGTCTTTGCTTCTGTTAGTAATATTTGTAATCTAACAATGGACATTTCCAAATATGTGTAAGTGTGTATTCACGGTGTCTCCACCTTCCCTCCAACATCCAAGTATGTTACAGTGTTGAACCTGCGTCCTGTTGGCTTCAGGTGTTTGGACTTTACATTTTCTAAACTTCTACTTTCTAAACCTTCTTCACATCTGAACACATTATTAATCACTGAATGATTTCAAGCAGGAACATTGTCTTCTAAACTTACATCATTTATTCTTTATTCAGATTGATGAGCTGCAGGTTGTCAGAGATCAGCTGTTCTTATCTGGTCTCAGCTCTGAAGTCCAACCCCTCACATCTGACAGAACTGGACCTGAGTGAGAACTGGAACCTGCAGGATTCAGGAGTGAAGTTTCTGTGTGATTTTCTGCAGAGTTCAGACTGCAGACTGAAGACTCTGAGGTCAGACACCATTTTTACTTCTGAGTTGAGATGAATATGATGTGAAAGTTGTGGAGACACTAAACTGCAGACAGAAGTCTGATATTGAACTGATTCACAATGAGGATCTTCATGCTAAAGTCTATTTTCTTCTTCTGTGGTTTAATCCAGTGACTGTGGCAGATAAATGTTGAGCTTCACATTTAAAACCTTCATACAACAAGAAAAATCTACACTGAAAAATCTACACTGGATAATTCACTCTGAACCTCTGAAACATTTTCATCTGATATTCTACATCTAGATTTTTAATAAGTGATAATAAAAATACATAAACACAATAAATAAAAACATCTCAACTATCAGACAATAACAATATTAATTATTTGCTTTTTCATCATTTTGATGAAACTGTATGATGATGATACCGACTGAACTGTTTAATTATAACATTACATCATTTATTCTTTATTCAGATTGTGGTGCTGCAGTTTGTCAGAGATCAGCTGTTATTATCTGGCCTCAGCTCTGAAGTCCAACCCCTCACATCTGACAGAACTGGACCTGAGCTTCAACAGAGACCTGCAGGATTCAGGAGTGAAGCTTCTGTCAGCTGGACTGGAGAGTCCACACTGTGGACTGAAGACTCTGAGGTCAGTTCATGTATTTTGCTCTTGTACAGTGTATATCTACCAAAATGAAATCCACAAGAGAAGTTTTAAATTTCCTTCAGTTCTCTTGTTTTCTGGGTTTGTTTCAGCACAAATCACAACAGCTCTTTTTTAAAGTTTGTCAGTCTGAACAGTTTATCTGTGAATTTAGTCTGAAGTCAAACTGGATTCATGTTATTAAGGAAACTGTAGGATTTATCCTTCAATGTGCTGCCAAATTAAATCAACATTTATCTTTTTTCTTACATGTGTTTTTAAAACTTCAACACATTTCTGCTGATGTGATGAAAATAATTAAGATCCTGTGAGTCGTTCTGATGAGAAACTTTCTCAAAATAATGAGTTAGTTTAGTTTTTATTTAAAGTCCATGTATGACAGAGACTGTAGCTCTGTCAAATAAAGACACAAAAAATAATAATCAAAATAAATCTGTGTCACAGCAACACTTTGAAACTGAGGTCCAATATTTGACGTGGTGTGGAAATGATAATGATTAGATGACTGAAGAAAATATTGACAGATTAGCTTTTATTTGGGGTTAATTCATTGTTGGTCTACATTAACTGAGTAATAAAAACTCCTCTCTGGAATAATCAATACATCAGCTGATAGATGAATTGAATGATGATCAGTTGTCCAGAAAGCTGCAGTCTGTAACAGCAGAGGCCAAACAATCATCCCACTGAGAACAGGCAGGTTCTGAACAGACGCTGTCTGATGTGTGACCAACGACAGGCGACACTTCAACATGTGATGATGCTTCCTGTCAGGAAATGATGTCACTTTGTGTTGTGAGTCGTCCAGTAAACAGGAGCTGAAATAATAAGGTAGCAGCTTCCATTTAAGATGAAGACAACATTCATGTCAGTCTGCTCACTTCTAAAGATGATGATGATGAAGCTCACAGTCAGTCAGCTGTGTGTTGATGAAGATGATGATGGTGATGAATGAATGAATGAATGAATGAATGAATCTTTTATTTTCATATCTGCTCATTCTCATGACTCCAGATGGGATTATTCAGACACATTAACTCCAAATAAAACATTCCATCATGTCGTCCTTCATCATCATCATCATCATCAAGCAGCACAGAACATCAGCATCATCCATCCATCTTCAACCGTTTATCTAAAATCGGGTCGTGGGGGTAACAGTTCCAGCAGGGACCCCAGACATCCGTCCCGCCCAGCTACATTAGCCAGCTCTGACTGGAGGATCCTGAGGCGTTTCCAGACCAGGACAGAGATATAATCCGTCCACCTGGTCCTCAGTCTGATCCCGTGTCCCGGGATGACACACTCTCACACACGTGTTCTCACAGTTCTCTCATTCCACCTGTTGTGGTTCTCCTGAGCTTCTCTCCCCTCACAGTCATTTGGTCTTTCTGAGGAACCCGGAGCCTCAGTCCCGGGATGCTGCCCTCGGTTCTCCCGCCTGTCTTGGTCTCCTCTCTCTTTCTCTCCGTGTCTCTCAGTTATTGTGATCTGCCCTCCTGCTCCAAACCTTCTGTCTTTCACTGATGACTCGATATTTCTCACCTTCATTTGGATGATGTGTGTAGAAGGCTGACATTATGATGATCCACAATAACACAGTGACAAAGTCACTCTGCTCATTTTAGAGAACAGTTCATTGATTAGGACAAAGTAATGTTGATCTGCACATTTTAAACCCAATCACATCTCATTGGATTATAAATGGATTTTTATCTTCATCATTTATTCTTTATTCAGATTGAGGGACTGCAGTTTGTCAGAGATCAGCTGTTCTTCTCTGGTCTCAGCTCTGAAGTCCAACCCCTCACATCTGACAGAACTGGACCTGAGTGGAAACAGCCTGAAGGATTCAGGAGTGAAGCTTCTGTCAGCTGGACTGGAGAGTCCAGACTGTGGACTGAAGACTCTGAGGTCAGTTCAGTGTCGTAGATCATTCATGTTCATACGTCTCTTCCAGGCGTCACGGTGGTGCAGTGGTCAGCACTGCCGCCTCACAGCAAGAAGGTCCTGAGTTCGATCCTCCAGCTGGATCAGGGTCTGTCTATGTGGAGTTTGCATGTTCTCCCCGTGTCTGCGTTGGTTCTCTCCGGGTTCTCCGGCTTCCTCCCACAGTCCAAAGAGACATGCATGCAGGTTAACTGCTGACTCTAAATTGTCCGTAGGTGTGAATGTGAGTGTCAGTGGTCGTCTGTCTCTGTGTGTCAGTCCTGTTATGAACTGGCGTCTTGTCCAGGGTGAACCCCGCCTCTCACCCAGTGTCAGCTGGGATAGACTCCACCCCCCACGACCCTTACGGAATAAGCGGTTACAGAAAATGAATGAATGTATCTTCCATCCATAAAGTTACACATTTCATTTTGTTTATATTTTCATGTTTCTTGATCTAAATTTAGTTGTCAGTCACAAGACTTTTGTTTCTTAAAGAAACTGTAGAAAATGTCCACTGTTGGTTGTTAAAGTGAATGAATGTTAATAATTTTTGGTAAATGGTCACATCTGGATACAGAAGATCATCTGAAATCATATTTGTTTTAATTCCATCAAGTTTACTTGAAGGAGGAATATTTTGTTGGTTTCTGTGACTTTCAACCTGTTTTTTACAAATAATGTCTTATCATTGATATTGATCTTTCAGAACAAACAAACACACACACACACACACACACACACACACACACACACACACACACACACACGCACAGCGATATTTTAATCTGCTCTGTCTGCCATCTCTCATCTCATCACTGCTGTTTTACACAAACACAGCTGTTAGCTCGGCTGTTAGCACAGCTGTTAGCTCGGCTGTTAACTCAGCTGTTAGCTCGACTGTTAACTCAGCTGTTAGCACAGTGGTTAGCTCGACTGTTAGCTCGGCTGTTAGCACAGCTGTTAGCTCGACTGTTAACTCAGCTGTTAGCTCGACTGTTAACTCAGCTGTTAGCACAGTGGTTAGCTCGACTGTTAGCTCGGCTGTTAGCACAGCTGTTAGCTCGACTGTTAGCTCAGCTGTTAGCTCGGCTGTTAGCTCAGCTGTTAGCTCGGCTGTTAGCTCGGCTGTTAGCACAGCGTGTGTGTTTCACTTAGTTTGTCACATTTAAAATGAAAAATGAGTCAAACTGTTGTAAACTCTGCAGGAAGTGAATCACATCAGCATCAGAGGGACAAGGACAGAGGACAGGATGAATGAGACTCACTGATATCTGTCTTCTTCATTGTTTCTAAACGTCAAACAAAAGTATTTTGATGTCAGGAATATGATTCACTTCATTAAAATGTTAGATTTCTTTCCAGTGAGATATTAATGAGTTCATATCATAAACATTACTATGCTGGCCTCCCTCTTCGTGGGTGAAGCAGTTTATCCAACTAGCTAAACAATCAAATGTGCTCAAGAAAACTCTCAGACCGAGGAAGCTGCGTTGACTTTGAGTTTACTGAGAACTTGACTGTGAAACTGAAGCACAAATACAACAGAAAATGTTCAGCAATATGTTTTGAGAAATTACACTATCTTAAAATCAAAATAATCATCAAAATACATACAAATGCCATAAAAAATAAACACTCATAATCCATCAAAAAACTTACAGATATGGCCTTCAGTAGCTCCCATGAACAGATTAAAACGTCCTTCCACAGAGCACAGAACATGTGAGCAGCCTGCAGCACTCTACTAAAACACAAGTGAAACTTAGGTTAAGGCTGCCTTGTTACTCTGTGTCACTAGGTGGCAGTATTAGGCCAAAATGTTGAACAGATAACTTATTTAACACAACATTGCACACAGAGTCCATGAAAATTACTGTTGCTCCTCCAGTTATTGTTCATTTTTAATTAAGTTCTGTTATTTTTGAAATATATAATATATTCTAAAACATATTTCATAATGAAAAAGTACAGATCAGAATACTGTTAGAGTAAAATAAAAGAAAGCAATAAAATAATGAACAGTAAAAATATTGATTTTTCAAAGAGGAAACAGTTAAATAAAGCAAAAGGAATTTAATGGAAAAAATTGTGGTGTATAATATTTCTTATCCAGTTGCTCGATGAATCACCAGAATGATCAATATTATACTTGATAAAGTACTCAGTTACTAAAATAATGGATACTTTCAGCCCTTGTTTAGGTACAAACATAAAACCTTCATATCAGAAGAAAAATCCACACAGGATACAGAAATTCACTCTGAACCTGTTAAACACCTGAGTTTCATCTTATATTCAACATAATTATAATAAAATACATAAATACAATGAATAAACAAACTGGGCCTCATTCATGAACTCTTCTTATTAAGAGTTTTCTTCTTCAAACCAACTTACACAGTTTTCACAAACATTCTGACGTTCTCTGATATTTTCTAATGTGGGATTTGATCACACTGACACTCACGTTTGTGCAGAATAATCAACTGTGTTTTATTCAATTCCACTGGTTTTTTTGTCCACTGATTTAAATTACCAAAATAATTTGATGAATTATTTTTATTTTACAAAGCAGTATAGTCTTTTAAATGTACAATTACTTTGACTTTATGTGTGAATATTTCTAACAAATAATCTCATGAAGGAAAGAAACATGTTTGACATGTTGAAGGATTATAAATGGATTTTTATCTTCATCATTTATTCTTTATTCAGATTGATGGACTGCAGTTTGTCAGAGATCAGCTGTTCTTATCTGGCCTCAGCTCTGAAGTCCAACCCCTCACATCTGACAGAACTGGACCTGAGAGACAACAGAGACCTGAAGGATTCAGGAGTGAAGCTTCTGTCTGATCTTCTGCAGAGTCCAGACTGCAGCCTGGAGACTCTGAGGTCAGCAGTGAGTTGAAGTCTGTCCCTGCTGATGAACCTATTTGTTGGTTTCAGGTGGTTCTTTGGACTCTTCTGGACTTTGTCCAGTGTATCAGTTCAACAGTGTGACTACTGGCTATAAATGATCAATTCATTGATCTTGCAGTAACTGAAATGTATTCCTGTATATACGTTTAGTTTCCACAATGAAGGTTTTCCAGTCACGCTGACTGGAGTCCCGATGACGAGTGGTTTGAAGGACAGATCAGAGTCTCCAGGATCCAGCTGTAACTGGTCTGAAGAAAAACCTGCAGACTTCAGTGATGAACCTGGACCCTCAGACTTCAAGTAAGAAACTGTTTCTACTGTAAACTGATCTCAAGTGTTCACACAAACAAATACAATAGTGTACCGTACTGTGATGATTAAACCACCTCATTTCATTTAGTAAAATGATTTTTTATTATTATTATTTTTATTTTATTTTATTTGCACTCGTATAAAATACACTAATGAAGAAAAGAAAAGAAACTAATATTTAAATGTGTCAGGAGAGGTCAGGAAGCCACAGGCTTATACTAGGGACCTCCCATAATACTAATCAAAACAACTCTCACATAATTTGATAAAAACAATAACTACCCGAAACATGATGAGCAAAGAAAAAGAGAAAAGAAGAGAGAGAAAAAAAGAAAAGAAAGAAAGAAACCCAGCTTGTGTTTCAGCCTGACCAGCCACAAATATCAGTTCTCAGATCAGTTTGTAGCCATGTTAGCAACATGACCATAGATTTAATGTAGCGACGTCTGTCTGTCAGTCCGTCTATACGTCACTTTGATCCACACTGCTTTCTTTGTTCAGCTTCATTAGTTGTTACCATGGTTACCATTAATGTCTGACACTGTCCAGTTCTTTGTTTATGACCAAATACCTGCAGAACTAATGACATCCCATCATCCTCAGCTGGACTTTATGTTCACTGGTGATCTGAACTGTTGATTTAAACAACAGCTGTGGTTTGAAGACGTTGACTGAATGTTTAAAATTAGACCATATTTCACCAGGACATTTTTCATCTCCTACATTGTGGTAATAAGAGTTCATCATCACTTCTCGCTAAAAAAAACTACAGTGAAATTTCTCAGTTAAAAGCCAGAAGAGACCTGTTAAATACAGGACTCAGATCCTGTGTTCAGTTCACTCAACCATCACGTCTTCATGTCCAAAGTACCGTCCTTGTTGTTCTTTATACGATGTCTCAGTGCATAAACCTTTGGAACAGTTGAAGCTGTACGCCTCAGTACTTATGAATCTACGTTAAACTGCAGCAATAAGCTCATTTTCTTTATTTTACATTAAGAACTTCTCCCATGACAAACATTCAATGTTTTGATTTCACCGACCAGTGAAATATGACTTTGGAGAAATGCCTTCACACTGATCAATGATGTTTCTCTTTTAACCCACAACTGAACAAATGATCAAAATGATGTAATAAATTTGTTTTTGGTGGCTCGTCGATGTTGTGGCCACATTTCAGCCGGTTGAAAAGACGATGAAAAGACATTGTCGAAGTTTAAACCAAATATCAACCAGTTTTCAACTAAAAATCAACATTGAAATTCCAGCTGGTGCTCACTGGGTACACACACACACACACACACACACACACACACACACACACACACACACACACACAGAGAGACCTTACAGAGAAGCAGGAATCATAGAAAAGAGGAAATTGAATCATAAAGTCACTTCAAAGGGGTCATGATGGTCCGCTGGAGGAAATGTGGATTGTTTCATAAAGCCTGTGATGGTATATATGCTGTATATGTTATAGAAATGTATATGTGGTGTTTGGACGTCTTCTGCTGCTGTTAAAAGGATGACAGGAGTTGATGTGATTGTCCATTATTGAAGCCCACCTCCTCAGACTTCTCTCTGTTTGATGAGAAAGTCCTCGTAGCTGGATTGTAAAATCCTGATGGACAGAGGACAGTTTGGTCCTGGTTGTGTTTGGTTTGGTGAAGAGAAGGCCGCTAACTGAGTCTGATCATTTTAACTGTGTTCATCCTTGATAACTGCTGGATGTGTGTTTCTTCCTACAGACTGGACGACAGAGAAAACACAGCTACACCTGACAGACATGAAGGACGTGAGTAAAAGTCCTCTGGAAAATCTTAAAGAGACGTAAAATGTTATTAAAGCAGATCTGGAAGATTGTCTGCTGTTTGCTTCGTGGAACAGGTTCATCCCAGGAACCACAGAGGATGTTCTGCTTTGTTCTCGTCTGTTCTGAGTGTTGATGATGAGAGATGAAGTCTTACAGCTGTGCTGTCTCACTGCAGGGACGTCTTGAATCTCAGTCCTTGTTATTCAGTCTAAACTTGGTCTCAACTCTCTTTGGACCTGCTCTCGACTTAAACATGTCTGAATGTTTCACATGATGTTTTCTACATTTTGACTTTATTGGAGGGTTTTGAAGTCCTGTTACAAAGAGCCCTGACCAGTCTTGAACTGGGGACGTTGCTGTTCCAGGTTTATGAATGTTGTGTCACCAGGATGTCCAAAAGTGAGTTTGACGTCTGCTGTGTCTTCTTCTCCCCATGTGATGCCTCTAATCACCCACCAGATGTGTCCACATCAAACCCAAACCTGGATGTGTGTGAGGATGAAGAGGATCAGCTGTGTCCTGATGATCCAGAGAGCTTGAAGCAGCAGCAGCTCGTGTGTCCAGAGGTTCTCCACTCAAATGTCAGTTTTTCACTTGAACTTTTTGATTCATCTGTCAGTGATCAGACTCTGGTTCCTCCAGTGCTTCATATTTCTTATCTTCTAAATTCTATGAATATGAAACTATGAGCTGCTGTCCGACACAGTCCTGCAGGCTTCAGCATCATTTCACTGAACAATAATAATAATAATAATTTAGTCATTTTGATGAGAGATAATGAAGTGAATAAAAGTAAAGAGTGAACGTAGAGTAGAAAGTGAAGCAGTGAGGATCCTGTAACCTGTACATAACTGGGAGAGTTCAGTGGTCAGTTTCTGCTCCCGTCTCAGTGTGTTCTAATTAACTCTCCAGTCCAGTTTAATTCTTTTTTTCAATTTTAGGAGAAGTTAAGTTTCACACCTGAACTGCTGACTGAAGCTGGAAAGACTTCATACAGGTAACCAAAACATAAAACAACAAAATACTTCAACCGAGTCGACTCCTTTCAGTTGTTACACTTCAACCTGCACTTCACCTCCTTTCAGCACTTAAAGGGATAGTTCACCCAAAAAATTAAAATTCAGTCATTATCTCCTCACCCTCATGCTGATTGAAGGTCAGGTTTATTTTTTCAGTCATTAAAACTCTGCTGGAGTTTCAGCAGACCGTGGAAATGAATGGTGACCAGTTTTCAAATGTAAAAAAACAACAGAATAAAAATATAAAACTCCTCCATGCTGCTCATCTGCTGTAATCCAAGTCTCCTAAAGCCCCAACATGCCAAGTTGACTAAAATGTTATTTCCACCATGTTTTTATCCTGAATCTTCACTGTAGATCTTCAGCTTGGAGCCACGTTCACCTGCACACTGTCTGAACTGTGTGTGTGTGTGTGTGTGTGTGTGTGTGTGTGTCAGTCAGCATGAGGGTGAGTTGATAATGACTGAATTTTCATTTTTGGGTGAACTGTCCCTTTAACCTTTCATTAAACAGTTCAGTCTTTTCAGTTCAGCTCATTTCAGTGCTGAAGGTGTCGTATTCTTCACCTGAACAGCTTGTCACATGATCACCCTCCCACACACACACACACACACACACACACACACACACACACACACACACACACACACACACACACACACACACACACACACCTTCGTCTGCTGATGGTGTCGGACAACACGTCGTACAAACTAGTTATTTTTAAGTTTCAGGCCAACTTTTAAGTTTAACTTTCACTTCCTTTCAGTGTTTCCACTTTAACACTTTTAATATTTAACATTCATACTCTTCATACTCCTGCATGAAGCCTGATTTTAGCCTCAAGTTGATCGCTCCTGTAGCAAAATGTTTCAGTAAAGTTGGTTCAGGAGCGACAAAAGACTGTGAAAGTTGCTGAACGCTCCAAAAACAGCTGTGTGGAACGTTCCACAGGTAAACAGGTGAGCTGGTAACAGGTGACAGGATCATGACTGGGTATTAAAGGGGCGTCCTGGAAAGACCCAGTGGTTCACAAACATGGATGGATTGAGGTTCACCACCATAATATCATCAAAAGATTCAGAGAATCCAGAGAAATCTCTGCATGTCAGGAGCAAGACTGAAAACCAACACTGACTGTCTGTGACCTTTGACCCCTCAGGCAGCACTGCATTAAACCCACAGTACAGTGGAGGTTTCACAGACGGACCTGAAGCTTCTTAATTCCTGTCGTTCATCTTAGTTTAGAAGTTTCACCTGGTGGTTCAGGTGATCACAGGAGTATCTGCTCTGTAAAACTGAAGTCTCCATGTTCTCTACACCCCCGACTTATTTATGAACTGTGGTGAAGTTTTTGTGTCAGATCAGTTGTTGTTTGATGCCTGATCAATCACCTGATCGATCAGTGATCTGTTGGATGATTGGATGGATTTCAGAGTTCAGGTTGTGACTGTGCAGAGAAGAAGATTAAATCATGAAAAACACGACGTACGAGCTGAATAACAACTCAGAGCGTCTCAACAGATCATGTGACCAGCAGGCTAAAAGCTTGTTGTAATCAGCCCGTCTGTGTCCCGCAGGTTCAGGTGTCCTGGTCCAGGTGTGTTCCAGTGTGCTTTGACTGGACTGGTGTTTGTTGTGGCTCGGGAGGTGGAGCTACTCTACAGAACTGTCCAATGGGATGAGAGTCTCCTCCAATCAGCTGGGAAGACGCCTGCAGGGCTGCTGTTTGATATCAAGTGTTCAGAGGAAGCTGCTGTCTGTCAGCTCCACTTCCCACACTGTGAAATTATGGACGGTGAGGACTTTATTGTGCTTTGTGAGTCTTTGAGAGTCTTGTTTGAACAGTGATAAAGCTCTGAAGTCCTGTCAGCGCCCCCTACAGGCTGCAGAGGACATTTCAGGGAAATATGACTTCAGTAATATGTTGTACACTCATTCCAAATAAAAATCTCTAAAATTAAAAAGTTACTTTTCAGGCAAAAATTAATGGTGCAAAAGGAAAGTTCACGTCACTGAAGTTGTCAGTACATATCATCTGTTGGTCACAGAAATGTTTTTTTATCTTTAGTTATTTTTGTATTTATTAATTTTTAACTTATTTTTTGTATTTTCCCCTTTTCTTTCATTTGGACTCGTAGTTCCCCCCGGCAGTCGATCTCCTCGAGGCAGAGTCAAGAGCACAATCTCTCACTGCTGTTCAATAAATTACTCAACTTGGGCAACAGTTTAATTGTTCAATAACTAGACTTGGTGTCCTGTAAATCTACTAAAGTGAGGACTAACTTTGTACTGAGGTTGTTATCAGTAAAACAAAAGTTTAACCTCTCTGTTTTCACAGAGCCGCTGCCTGATGGTCTGCTGTCTGGCGTCCACATCACTGATGATGGAATGAGCGTCCTCGAGCCGCTGGAGATCACAGACACTCATGTGGTTGTCAAAGTCCCTCACCTGTCTCTCTTAGGCCTGGTCTGGGACATTGTTAAAAGGTTGTGGACGAAACCAGTTTGGGGACAAGTTCTGCTGTTCCTTGGACAACCAAACCCCAAAACACAGAGGCAAAAACTCAAAGTGTTTCTCCTGCCAAGGAGCATCCCTCCAGAAAAGGTAAAACTTGATGTTCGTGATGTCACTTCAAGCCTCTGATCTTTCTTAAAGGACAAGTTCATTGTTTTTGAAGGGTGACTTTAAAACCCAGCCAGCTGTCCATATGAGCTGTAATCATTCTGTTCACACTGGACAAAAAATCTCTTCCTAATGTCCTTTGAAAAGTTGTAGAGGACAACATCCACAGTCGTCCTCCTGTGCTAAAATGTATTCTAAAGGTCATCTGAAGTGAAAAGAAATTTATTGACAGACAGAAAATTAAAAAAGTAAAACTGACAAACCTTTTCTAGTGTCTCAAATTGTAAATATTTGCTGTTTTTTTGTATTGTATGACTGAAATGATGATAATTAATCAATGTTTAATATGAGCTCAGGTTCTTCCACTGCATACAGCATGCAGTGGAAGAAGCAATGAACAAAGAACACTCAAACATCACCAGCTTATAAGGAGTTGTCTGACTAGAGACATCTGGTATGATGTAAGCTATCCAAACAACCTAACTACAGAACGCGTCTCTTTCACCAGACATTCTGGCGCCCTTCCCGAACCGTTTACCTGTCAATGTATGCAGAGCATATGATCCTATGACCTACCACACTGTTCATGCAAACACATCCTAACAATGACAGTAATCTGAACCTGTTTGTGTTGTGGACTGTTGGACAAACAGAGCAAGACATCAAAAAAATTCCAGTTTGGCCTCAGGAATTTTTTCTAACAATGAATTAATGGAGAAAGTAACCAGCAGATCATGATGTCAGTGAAGTAAATAATGTAAATTAATAGTTTGTTGCAGCCCCACTGTACTGATATTTCTTCTTACTTAGTGTTATAAACCTTTAGCTTTCTAAGAATAACAGAAACAACATACTGACTGAAATAAGAACCCACCTGTCAAAATCAAACACACTCAAACAGCCACCCATAAAACCTAAAGCTGAATTAGACAATCAGATTACCTCGGTGTGGTGCACAAATCATGGATGTATGAAAATAACAAAGTAAACCTACTGCCCAGATCTCAATACCTCCAAGCTAGTTCCTTAGTGAGTTAAAGTTCCCATGAACCGGCCACAGGAGAGCTTGGTTCTTGGTTACATGTTTCCTGTAAAACAGGCAGATAGGGAGGGACTTGTTTCAGAGATTTACTGTTGATTACAACAGCCAGTAGTGCTGTATTTTACATCCACTCCCCATGCAGCTATGTGGTCTGTGCCTGTAACACTAAGACAGAGAGTGGTCCCAGCCTGAGAGCTCCCATGAGCACAGCTGGGGCCAGCTGGAGACAAGTCGAGGCCACTTTGACAACAGTACTGATGTGGTGTTCCTGCTGGGCTCAGGTTCCAGCAGCCTGAGGCCACGTCAGAGCTAACTGAGCCAACAGCAGTTCACCAGGGCAACTGAGCTAAAGCTCAGCCACCTGACCAGTGGCCACTCGTGTTCACTGTTAAGGCCCCAACACATGATCAGCGGTAAAAACGCTTTGCGCTGGCTGTCCCATTGTTTTCCTATGGAGAGAGCGATGCCGCTACCCTCGGCGTGGCACACTGCTCGGATCTACCAGTGACCGCCGTGCTCAAAGTTCAAATTATTTGAACTTTGACCTCATTTGCCGCTGACCTGTCAAACCACAACTAATGAGATAACAGCTGAATGTGACGATGCAGGCAGAAGAGACTGCAGATGTGTTGAAGTGACACAAGCAGAGGAGACAGTGACGGATGTCTTGAAGGGAACCCTGGTCCCTTCCAGACACGACTGAAGAAAAGTGTTTCAGGGTTCCCCAAACTCTGTAACACAACATTAAAAACAGACTATGATCTCGCCAGTAAAAGTAATGGCATGGCGAAAATGTAAACAGTCAGACTGGGTTATAAGATGTGTGAATCATATAGTTTATGAATTTAGCTACTTCCAGAGCTAAAGTTAGCTCAGCCGGTTGTATACCTGGCAGACAGGACGTAGCGGTTGTAGTGCTGTGTTTTGCCTCTCTGCCCCCTATTAGACTGCTGAGACCAGTTCTGTTGCCCACTAATCGCAGCTAACAGTTGTGGTTCGCCACTTCAGCAACAAGTAAGCTAAAACTAAAGCTAAAGCTATCTGCCCATCAGCAAACTGTGTAATTAAATCAGTGAACACTGAAGCTGAGGCGCCGGAGGAATCAGAGGGGAAACGTTGTGAAACACTGCTGTCCGCTCGCTCCTGACGTATTCGTCCTCCACGCTCCGCTGTCTTAACTTCAAATGCAATGAAACTTAAATTATAAGTGCAGGATGTGTCAACAACTATTCCACTGCATTTGGAAATAAAAGAAACAATCAGAAATATTAGAAATAGCTGAGAATATCTACAAAACAACTTTTTTCTCATTGTTGGGGCAGGTTGTGGAGTATAGGTGACATATAGATCAATACACATTTCCACACACCGACATTACAACAGATAGACCCAGAGGTTGACCGAAGGTTAAATCCCAGCAGCCTTTGAGTTATGAAAGGAAGACGTCTGAAGCATAAACACAGGTGTGCAGTCCAGAGGTGTTGATCAAGGGGGAATCCCTCCAGAGGAACAGATGATGTTCTGACCAGCCCTGATTAACAGAGGAAAAGTCTGTACCACAGTAAAGCATAATATAAAGAGCTGTGACCTGAAGAGCTGAACACTAAACACAAATATACTGATACACCTGTTGATTCACCAGTCAGGTTCTACTGAGTGCAAACCCTCTAATGTAAAAATGTTCTGATCTCTTTTAAGATCATAAGAAAACAACGGCAACACTCTGTGAACATCGAGGTTCCTTCGTCATGCAAACTCATCAAAGATCAGAGTTACAGTCTTGAGTGTCCTCAGGCCATCAAAGTACAGCCTAAGGTGAGTATTTGAAATAAAAGTCTTTGTTAGTGCTGTAACATGCTGACAGGATTCATCAAACTGCTGTTGGTTACCTTCAAGCTCCATTTCTGGGAGTCCTGTATCTCCTCCCAGAGGGCAGGAGGGAGAACAGACTGTTGCTGGGTGTCCAGCTTCTGCAGGCTCAGAAACTCACACCCAGTGATGTGCTGTGCTGCGTGAACCACCCTCTCCAGCACCTTACTGTCTGTGCTGCTGCAGTTGCCGTACCAGGTGTTGAAGCAGCCTGTCAGAAGGCTCTCTATGGTGCTGCAGTAGAAGTCCCTGAGGATTGTGCCCCCCACTCCTGTAATCCACAATGACCTCCTTGGTCTTGGAGACTTTCAGGCAGAGGTGGTTGCTCTGACACCACCTCCTCCTATAGGCTGTCTCTTCCCCATGGAAGATCAATGCCACAACTGCTGTGTCATCAGCGAACTTGACAATGTTGTTTGAAGCCCTTGTTGCTCTGCAGTCATAGGTGTAGAGGGTGTACAGGAGCGGGCTGAGAACACAGCCGTGTGGGCCCCCCTGCTGAGGATCAGTGCACCTGGGGATGTTCCATCAGAAAGTCTAGGATCCAGTTACACAGTGTTCTGTTCAGACCCAGATCCTTGAGCATGGAGACTATGACTATGGCGTTGAACGCTGAGCTGTAGTCCACGAACGACATCCTCACGTAGGTGTCCTTTCCTTCCAGGTGGGAGAGGGCTGTGTGTAGGATGTGGGGGGTGGCATCCTCTTTGTTTGGACAATAAGCAAATTGTAGGGGGTCATGAGTGGGAGGAAGCATGGGGCAGATGAGAGATTAAACCGGCCTCTCAAAACACTTGTTGGCTGTCGGGGTGAGGGCTTTGGGGCACCAGTCATTTAGACTGGTCACTTTCTGTTCAAGGATGAGGATGGTGGTGGTGGATTTGAAGCAGGTGGGGACAGTCTGGAGGGAGAGCAACAGGTTGAAAATCATTGTGAAAAACCCCACCGACTGGTGGGCGCAGGCCTTCAGGACACAGCCAGGGATGCCGTAGGGGCCGGCCGCTTTGCATGACTTAATACGCGGGAATGACTGGTAAACATCAGCCTCAGTGATGGAGAGCAGACAGTCGTGTTCTGCAGCAGTGGCAGAGTAACAGTGAATGAAAAGGTGACCAGCAAACTCTGGCAGTAAATGTACAGTGTAGCTTACAGGTTGTCTATCATTAACAGCTGCAGATTCTCAAGACCAGAGTAAAGCTCCTGTGTGTGTGTTGTTTCCCAGCTGCTGAAATAGCATCGCTATGACGATCAGCTCTGCCTACGTTGAGAGAGTACTAAAAAACAGGAAGTAGGGTCAAGTCAAACCGCCCCATGCAGTGATTACTTGGAATACTAAAAGATACTAACACTTTCCTTTTCAGAGAGCAGAGGTTTTTCTGGAGTTCGATGAAAATTACACACCAACGTTTGAGATTCGCCTGCCTACGAACACGGGAGAAGCGACTTTAACGGTCCACGACCAAACACAGATGGAGGTCTGGGAGCATGACGTTGATCTGATGGGTAAAATCTTCATCCACCTTCTGCATCATTCTAGTGATAGAACAACAGAAAAGAGCAGAATAGAGCAACAGGTTTTGATCAAAGGTGTCTTTATTTTTCAGGGCCATCTGTACCAAGAAGGATAACTTTAGAATTCTTAAAATGCATGCTTAGTGAACTGGATGGCACAGTCTGCTCATTATAGAACTGGTCAGGACATTGTTGCTCAGTCTTGCTGCCAGTTTCTCTCAGTGGCAGTATTGCAGTGAAATTTCCCCACCGGGCCAAAAGCATTTCCCCCCTCAGGCTGCCATTATAAAACAAGTCATGCATAAAACTGTTGACAGGACACCTCGACCTGCAAACCAGCTCAGTTATGACTCTGTTTCATACTGAGGTTCATACATTAATAAATCCCACACACTGATTTAGCATCCTAAATATCATGTTGGTGGCTGAGTGTTGGCTAACGCTAGTAAACATGCTAAGCTAACACCTGAAGATGTTGATGAAGTAGTTTGATGCCTCATCAAATTTTTCCTCCATCCAGAGTTAAGTTACAATATTTAGAAACAGCTGCAGGCGTGCTAATGCTGGCTGAAACATTTTCTTTGCATCAGTTCACACCAGGAGAACCTTTAACTTTACATGAACTTTGATGCTGGAGTGTAAAATGGACGTTGTGTTGTTGTGTCTGAGCAGTCAGAGGTTTGTGTTACTGAACTCTTTGTTCTGCTCGTCCTTTAGATCCGGATCTACATCATGAACATCTACCGAGGCCTCCCATTGGCTCACCACAGAGCATGTTGTCATCAGCTCGGTCACAGTTTGTCTCTTCGGTGTCTGACCCGATTCTAAACCAGCTGCTGGACCGACTTCTAGAACGGGGCGTTATAGATCAAGAAGAAATGGATTCAGCCAGAACGAGAAGCAGGGCTGACAAGGCTCGAGCTGTGATCGACATGGTGCGAAACAAAGGAACACGAGCCAGTTCATCCCTGATTGAGGACTTCAGCAGGTTGGATCCACACCTTTGTGAAACACTGCAGTGGAACTGAAGCAGGTAGAACTCAGGTGGTAGAACATGTGTTCCATGTACTGAGGCTGTTCCACTGCCACCTGCGGCTTTTTGCTGCCCACTTCCTGTCAGTTCATTACCTGAGGACTGTCTTTAACACGAACGCTTTTATCATCCGTCTGTCATCAACGTCAGACAAATAATAGATGTCTAAAAACATACAGTCTGTTTGAACGGAGACGCCTGCAGAATCTGTTATTACTGTGTGGCACTGGGACTTTACAGTCAGGTCAATAAGTCAACTCTGTCTCATTTTGTCCCCGTCAGGTTACAGCTGATAAATATACAGCTGAAGTCCTGCTGCTCTTTATACTGGAGGTGATGAAGAAGAGTCTCTGTAAACACTGATTCATGACTCCTGCTGTCTCTCTGCTTCTCTCATCAGCTGGGAGTCATGGCGGTCTCTGTCAGAGTGATGATGATGATGATGATGAAGGAGTTTGTGTTGAGAGGATCAGCTGTGTCCTGATGATCCACAGAGGTTGAAGCAGCAGCAGTTTGTGTGTGGAGACTCTGACTGGGCCGAGTTACTGGGAGGTGGAGTGGAGAGGAGAGCTTCATCCAGCACTGACTGACAGACCAATCACAACCAGCGGAGACGACTGTCAGTGCTGCAGTCTGACCTGCTCTGAGATCCTCCTCCACATGTTGGGCTCCTGGGTATTTAAGGCAGAAATATACTTGCTTTTAACTACGCGCTGCATACGCATCCCTACACTTCCTGACTGCCTCGTGGATCATGCGTCTATTTGGAGCGATGGTTGTGCGCGTCCTCAGAAATTAACGCCACACATACGCGAACGCAAACGCACGGTTAAACAGCAAGTATATCTCCGGCCCTTGTTCCACTGTTCCCCTCATTACTGCACCCCTGGATTCCACAATGATAGAACCAAATGAAAGAGTGCGTTCTTCCAGTCCCAACATACATTTAGAAGTGTGGAGGACAGAGCAGGAATTACAGCACAGACAAACAGTCAGTGCTGCTGCTGCCTGGAGTGTGGCTGTAATGCTCCTTCTAAAATTAACTCCCTACACCACCAGCAGGTTTCTATTTCTTCTTATATTTTCCATTTATTGCTGTTTTTATATGAATATATTTCTGTATCTGTTGTAGAATAAGGCCCATATTTCCTGACATACTTCCTGTTGGATATAAATTGTTATTGTCATATTATCTCTTTAAATATTGTTGAAGAATATTTATATTTTTATATAATCATTTTCTATGCTTCTATATGTTTGTATTGTTGAATGGGAGCAGCTGTAACGTGACCAATTTCCCCCCTGAGGATCAATAAAGTGATTGTGATTGTGATTGTGAGCTACTTTGTTTTGGCAGATTTCAAACTTGTGACATGAACTAAAATCCATCAACATAAATATCAAGTTGAGCTGTGAATCAGGAAGATTTGACATTTGATCAACGTCTTCTTCCACTTTTCTCCTCATGTTTCCCCTAAAGAAGCTTTAAGGGTGAAAAAGTTCTGCAGCTGGATTCAAGTCAAACATCAAAGCACCATCTTTGTTTTCTTTATTTCCACTGGTGGAAAGTATCCGAGTACATTTACTCCAGTACTGTACTGAGTACATCCACCTGATGCTCCTGTGAGCAGATCTCTGGCCTCAGATCGAATGTGTAACATTTAGATTTAGATGAAACATTTTGGTGTTGAATGTAAATGTTAAATCTGAATGTTTGATGAAATATTGATCTTTTCCTGTCCTGTCTTATCTTACCACATTCTGTCTCACCTCGTCTCATCTAGCTTGTCTTGCCTCATCGTACTTTTTCTTGAACCATCCTGTCTCCTCCCCTCTTGTCTCATTTTATCTTATTTTGTCTGGTCTCTGTTCTCACTTCAGATTGTCTCACCCCACCCTGCCTCACCTCGTCTCGTCCTGTCCAGTCTTTTCAGGAAGTGCCTCCATGTGTCTTTGATTCGGTGTCCTGTGTCAGTCTAAGAGAGGAGTGGTCTGCTAACTTTAGTCCGTCTCAGATGCTTCATGTTGTTGATGGAGCTGCAGACTCACTGTGAAGGACAGTCCACTCTGTTTCCCCTCTAAAAAAAGAGAGAATAAAACAGAAGGTCAGCTCCATGGTAGAACCCCCCAATCTGTCAAGAACAACCACAGTCTGGTTCTGCTGCAGGGTTCTGTCTGTTAAAAGAACCTTTTTCCTCACCGCTGTGGCCTTAGTTCTTGCTCCTGGTGGGAACTGTTGGTTCTCTATAAATAATATTAGAAAGATTTCAGTCTGCACTTGTTCTATATCATACTTCTTACAGATTTTTCATCACTTTTTATTTCCATTGTTTTCACTTGACTTTAGTTTCAGTTTGTCTCCAGAGGAGGTTTGCTCCTTTATGTTTTATTGTTTCACACGTTGAGTTTTAGTTTAGTCTCAGTTTTAGCTGGAGGTTTTTGAAATGATTGTATTTGTCAGAGGCAGATTGAAGAAGTTCAGAACAGGTTTCAATAAACAGACGCACCAACGTCTCCTCATGTTGTCGACTTCACTCACTTCACCAAATTCATTTCTTTATTTCACCTTCTTTTTTTTGTCGAGTCTAGTTTTTTATTTTTGTTTCAGTGAACTAAAATGTTTCTTCACACTTTTAGTTTTACTTCACTATTATCTTTCTTGTGTGTTTATTTTTCACACGAAACACAAATCTGTGTATTTATGAGTCGACACACAGCATTAAACAGCACACAGACTTTAGAAAATGTAAAATGTGGAGACATGAACAGTGATGAGCAGCAGGACAGCAGAGACAGAAGACAACATGAGTGTGGATGTGATGGACTGATGTGTCCATCTGGACTGTAGCTCCCTCTAGTGCTTCCTTTCACTCATTGTGTCCAAACTCAGGCAGCAGCAACAAAAAACACACGACTACAAGTTTACCAAGCAAACAAAAGTGAACACTGAGGAGAAGAAATGTCATGATGTCATGATGAGTCGACTGGTCGATAAATGGAAACCCACAATCTTTTCAGCCAGGATCTCTTGAACGTGGTTGTATGATGTCACTTCCTGACAGTCATATTTGAGCATGCAGACACTTTTAGTTTCGTGTGTTCAGCTTTAGAGAGTCACGAGCTGCTCTCTGGGAGACACACCATTTCACCGCTTCAACCAAAGTCATTCATGGAACCAAAGCAAATGAATGAAATGAAGACGAGAACATTAACGAGGTGTTGAGCATTGGTGGGCTCGGTCGTGTCGGCTGTGTCTGAGGGAGGAGACAGTGTGTCTGGATGTTTTGAGCTGCGTTACACTTTTTCACAATTTCTAAAACACTAAACCTCATTAAAGAAAATTCTCACGGTCCCAAAGCCATTTATCAAACATTCAGTCTGTTTCTCAAACACATTTTGCACTGTGACACACTTGTGTTGCAAAATGTTAAATGACAGAAGGTGAACACAGCTGTCATCGTTTACATACACACACACACACACACACACACACACACACACACACACACACACACACACACACACACACACACACACACCTCCAAAGTTTCGTTTCTAATGATGTGATTCAATCAGTCGACTAGAATGAATCTGGATATGTGAGTCGTTCAACACCAACCAGCGATTCATACAGGAAATGAATCTTTGAGCAAACTTTCATTTCCTCAACATGGTTGAACTTGTAACGCTGAAACCCCGACAGCAGGGAAATCTACAGGCACTGGACTGGATCCAGCACACCGGACTGGTTTTCTGCACCGACCTGTGGATATGTACACTTTTTATATGTATATGTTTTGAATCCAAATGTGACAAATGCTCATTACTTTCAGAAAATCTCTGACTCTTGTGGTCAAATCAAACAAAGCTTTCAGATCACAGTCATTATAGACACACTATGAACAGTCATAACACACCACATTAAAACATGGAAAACACAGTGTTCAGAGCGTGACGCTGCAGGAAAACACTTTCATGTCTTTAAATGCATTTTGAATGTTCAAAACTATCTGTCCAAATGCATATTGACAGCTGAGTACAGAACATATTGTGTACTGTAAGTATTTGAAGTAATACAGATGAGGAACTCACCGTGCCTCAGTGACTCGTCTTTGTATCGGCGCAGCTCACTTCTTCATCTGCATCACAACCAACGGTCCAACCGGAAAGACAACCAGGTGAAACGTCTCTGTGCTGAATGAAGACATAATAATAATAATAACGTTGATTCATATTGTGACACTCAGCTATGCCCTAAAATTACACACAGGCAAACTTCAATGACGAAGCAAACAGTCAGTGTGGGTCGAAATGCCGTAACAGGCTATTTTATTATGGTGGAGGGTCGCTAACATCAATTTAAAAAAAGTTAAAAAGTCAAATATCTCGCTGCAGGTGGTGGTGGCACACCGGTCAGCAGGCTGGTGCACTGGGAGTAATACTACATGTGAACAAAACAAAGACATAATTAAATGCCAAAACTAGAAAACAAAATAAACCCTCTTTACCACAACAGAAACACACCCAAACTAATACCAGTGCCACAGCAAACCTTAAAGGATAACACCACAAATCAACAGGTGAACTTCCACTGCACCAGCTGCTCCTGTGACCAAAGGCCAACACCAGCTGCAGCACTGCAACAGAAAAGCAGAGCTGTAAGTTAGCCATGTAATCCAACTACTAAAAACAAAATCCAAATATAATAGTAGGCCGTAAACGGCAAGCAGCACTTTTCCCTGTAAATTTAACAAAGCACATGTTAAATCTCAGGCTACAGACATGCAAACAATGCTTGATATAAGGAGGCATTCTCATACCTTGCCCCTGGCACTACTGTAGGATTGTTAGGACCCTTTACAAAGAAAGAATAAATTATTGGCAGACCCACATGTTTACAGTTTCTATATTTACATGCTATGTACAAATAAAATACCTCAGGGTGCATTTTGCACCCCTACATTACCCTTAAAAACAAATAATCTCAGAACAGGATTTGTTTGGTTTACCAGAGGAGCATGTGCACCAGAGTGATTTCAGGAGCATGAGTGAGGCTTACACACCTGTGCTTCATGAGCCTTTTAACAACTGCAGTGCTCTCCTCCTGATTGGCCAATTGTACCTGACTCTCTATTCCCCCTGCTACAATCTATAACATACAACTCAAAGTGTTTTACAGTGTGACATTAAAAACAACATAGGTAAAAATAAATGAATAAAAAAAGAGATTTATTTTTATTAATATAAGATGTGATAAAAAGGCAGAGAAATGCAGGTAGAAAAACTGACAGAAGGAGGTAGAAATGTATCATGAAGTAAAAACTCGCCTGAACAAGTCGGTGTTGAGTTTTCAAAGTGCCAACAGAACTGCAGGTCTGATGGAAGTGAACAGAGTTTCAGAGGGTCGGCGCAGAGCAGCTAAAAGCCGTTTCCACGCTTGTGTTGAATAGCAGCATCAGAGGATCTCAGTGCTCTTATTGGTTGATTTAAAAATGTATGAAGGTGCTGGAACATTAAGAGCTTTGTATGTGAGACTAAGAACCTTCAAATCGGTTCTAAAAGAAACGAGGAGCCGGTGCAGGGCAGCTAAAACAGGAGTCATGTGCTCTCTGTCCCTTCTTCAAAGTCCGGCAGCAGAGTTTTAGACCAGCTCAAGTTTCCCAGTCGGCCTCTGTGGTCGGCCAGTGAACGGTGCGTTACAGTAGTCCAACCTGCTGCTGGTAAAAGCTCCGACCAGTTTCTCAGCATCTGGTTCACAGAATGAGCAACTGTGAAAAACTGTAATGAAACTTTATTAATTACCATTACAAAGAATAAATGTAATACTGCAGGGAGACCAGCAGGTGGCAGCAGCGTCATGACTGATTTCTGGAGAAATTTAACAACAGAATAAGATACTTGTACTGAGTTTATACTTCCACTGAACTACATCTGTAAGAAATGAAGTTATTTTCTTTCTTATGTTTTAGTTTCTTTTTAAATCTTTGTTGTATAAGTTTAATAATCAACTTGTGACGTGGTGATTCCAAACAATCACACAGTTTGAACCAGTCCATGTGAATTCTGCACGACCTCGCAATTTTGTCAAAACGTAGCATCTTTTCTGCAAATTGGACCAATCACTGTTGCTCCCTGCGAAACCTACTAATCACATCAGTCCTTCATGTAGACTTCATGTACGTCTCAATGTTTTGTTTTATTATTCACTTTTTTTTTGCATATATGTCTTTGTAGTTTTTCACAGGTACTGAACAGGCTTTTATCAACTCTGTCCACTTTTATTTGATAATTTTCTGCTTGTTGCCCCAGGTTCTCTTCTTCATCTGCAAATAAGCAGATTTTGTTCGAGTTTTTGGTAAAGTTACTTCAAAAATATCACAACTTTCTTTTGCAATTTTCACTTGCTCCTGAAATTTAATTGCAAAAGAAAAAAAACCCTAAAATAATTGTAACATGCGTTGAACGTGTTTAGAAAAGTTGGTGTGAAATCAGACATTTTAGGCTGCAACAATCCTAAAGTTAGCCTGATAAATGAATAATGAAACTGGTCTAAGAAAGACAAACATTCATTTGTATTTGTTGAGCTAAAAAGAAAAATATCACTAAAGGATTGCAGCTGTTTTTTTCTGGTTTAAGAAAGAAAAATGACTGAAGTGACATTTTTCATCATACAGTGAACAACTGCAGGTTCTTGTTCATGTACATGAATCATAGATGCTGTGAGACTCTGTTTAATTTAGACCAAACTGGTTGATTTTTATTTTTATTTCATTTATTTGACTTTTATTTAACCAGGTAAAGGTTCTTATTTACACACAAACATGGCTGAAACCCTGACCTTGAACTCGTGGCGTCCACTTCCTGTACGATTTCTCCCTCCTGAACCTTCATCACAGAGCTGAAATGTTGATTTTAGACGTCGAGCTTCAGTCAAACATGAAACCGCTGCGAGTCGTCTCTCCGCTGACGAGATCAAACACGCTTCTGTCATCTTTCCCTCAACTGTTTGATCGTCAATATTTGTCCTCTGGATCAATATTGTCTTTAGTTTTTAGGAACATCTGTGTGAATAATGAGTGAGTGAATAGTGAGAACATGAGAATAATTCATCCATATTAACACATCAATGTTCATGTTCAGCTACAGAGTTGATTTCACTCATTTCATTGATTTTATGACTTCAGTGATATTTTCACATCATTTTCATTCTTTTTATTTGTTACAGCTCAATAAACTTCATTCAGCTCCTCTTTATTTCTGTATTTCATTTTATTTTCTCACCACAAACTCAGTTTCATCAGGATTAGTGCTCATTTTCTTCATAAAATCTTTTTAAATTGGTTTAATTTTACTGAAATGTGGGGATACAATTTAAAGTTTGTCCTGAACATCTTTTGGTTAAATTATTTTGTTTTTTCAAATTAAAAGCCTCTCAGATTTGTCAGTTTGGGGAGGAACTGACACGAAAGAGAAAAGAAAGAAATATTTGATGTGAATAAAGAGTTCTCTGTGTTTCTGCGATGTCTCCACACAGCCAGGGTCAGTGTGTGTGTGTGTGTGTGTGTGTGTGTGTGTGTGTGTGTGTGTGTGTGTGTGTTAGAGACAAAGGTCTTTTGTCCTCAGTATTTCCTTCCATCAGTGTAAACACACTGCGTTCATCCTTGTCTGTTCATGCTCATAAAATACTTGGATTTCTGTTTTTCTTCACGTTAATCAGGAGTCAGAAACATTTAAAGGGATAATCTGAATTATTTGATATGTGGTTGGTTGAGAATCTTTTCCACAGTCAGTAGATGGAGGTCGACACGCCCCCAGTTTGGAGAAGCAGCAGGACTGCTGATGTAAGAAGCTAATCAATGTCCTGCTGTGGACAGAGTCAGCATCAACATGTGTTTTAGACACATTAAAAAAAAATCAGTTTACTTGTAGGGAAGTTTAGGGAATCCACTAGGGGTGCAATGGATCACAAAATCCACCATCAGTGGGTCCTACTCAGCTCTCTCTGCCTGAGATGGAGGCTGTTTTCTGGGCTGAAGTGTGATGAAGAGTCAGTAGTGAAGACTTTTCTAAATATAAATTCAATGATTTTTCTTGTATAAGTTGCCAAAAACACGACCTGCTGCCACGTTACTGATGTCTGTTCTTCTAAGTGAGCTGTGTGGGTAAAGAGTGGGACACTTCTCTTTTTGATGATCTGTTGCTGTCAAACTCTGAATGAAGATTCACTCCATCACAGCTGTTTACTGCAGTTTTTGTGCTTCTTGTCATTTTGTCAGGTGTTTTTACAAACATCAAATAAACACCTTCTAAAGTAAAACACACAATATTTCTCTCAGTACGAAACGGAAAGACAAAGTACTTAAATTTGTCCGAGCTGTTCATAAACACACCAGGACGTCAAATAACAAACGTCGGTGAAAAACATTGAGACATAAATAAGGAAATGGCTGCAGGATCTGTGCAGATTCAGACACCAGCAAACACTGACGGAGGGTCAGAAGTGATCATTTAAAGGGATTATGTTTAATAATAATAATAATAATAATAATAATAATAATAATAATAATAATACACCAGTGCATGTTATGCCTTCAAGTACAGTGAGTAAATGTACTTAGTTACTTTGCACGACTGCTTTGAGACAGAGAATCAATGAAGACTTCATCATGGAGACACACACACACACACACACACACACACAGTGACAGACTGTGTGTGCCCCCCCCCCACAGCAGCTCCGTCACAGAGTCACACTGTTTTGTCGTCCAACTGGACAATGAACACACACACACACACACACACACACACACACACACACACACACACACACACACACACACACACACACACACACACACACACACAGACAGAGACTTGCAGGATGGCCGCCGTCTCGCCTCGCTGCTGTCGAACGACTCAGACCTTCATCATCATCCTCATCGTCCTGTCAGGTGAGACACAAACTGCACACGTCACAACACAAACATAGTAAAAGTACTACAGTAATACCACAGTAATTAAATACTCAGTGACACGTTAGCTTAAGCTGCCTGAGATAAATCTCAGTTGATGGGTAATAAGACCCTTATAAGATGTCTTTTAACATTAATAAGTGTTAATCAGACTACATAACTATAGTCTATAGACTACATGTTAATTATAACACAATAAACAAGTTTAAAGATGTTAGATTATAAGACATTTATAAGCACATCAGAAACATGGTAACAGAACATAGAGTGTTAATGTTAATGTTAATGAAAGTCTTATGAGTTTCTTATAATTGCTTATAACAGCTATAATAGTTAACAAACACATTTATTGTATGTAACGTGTAACATCCCTGTTATATCATTATCAAACCTTTGCTAAGGTTTTGTTGCTGCTTTTATTAAGATTTATACATACTTTATTATGCGTTTATTAACAGCTAACTACTGGCTCTTAAGAGTGAACAGTGCTTATTAAGGTTAATTAATCTTTATTATTCACTTGTTTGCAGTTAACCATGACTTTGTATAATCAATAATATTTTGAGGCTGTTGCCCTTATTGCATAGTTAACTGTTAATAAGACATATAACAGGTTTAATGAACCTGAATAAGCACTGTTCACACTTAAGATCCCGTACCCCCAAAATGCACAAACTAACTGCTAATAAATGCATGATAAAATATGCAGAAATCTTATAAAGCAACAAAAGCTTAGTAAAGGTTTAATAATGACATAACGGGTCAGTTAGTTAAACCCAATGAATGGGTTTATAATGTTGTTATTAACAATTATAAGAAACTCTTAAGGCTTTTATTAACATTTTTAAGCTGTGTAAAACTGTTAAAGTAATGTCTTATAATCTCACAATATATATGATTATTACACTATTATTAACATGTACAGTCTTATTAACACATATTCATATTTATAAGCATCTTATAACAGCCTTATTACCTACAAACTAACACTTGTTATAAGCACCTTGATAAAGTGTGTTAAAAGTCCTTCAGTAAAAGTTTGTCAGTATAATCAGGAAAAAGTACTAAAGTATTCACAGTAAAAGTACTGTTACTGTAAAAGTAAAAGTACTTTTATTCTGTTCTATCAGATCTCATCAGCTAATTGTGACTCATTCATGTAAATGCAGGATTTTATTGTTGTTGTTGTTGTTGTTGTTGTTGTTGTTGTTGTTGTTGTTGTTGTTGTTGTTGAGGTGGAGCTCATTTTGAAGTCTTTTGTATCAAACTGCAGCTTATGATTATTTTCATGATTATTTTCTCCACTAATCAATTGATTGTTTGGTTTGTAAAAACTCTGCGTCACAGTGAGTAAGCATCCAAACCTCAACAATATTACAGACACATGTGAACCACAGGACAGCTGCAACGATTAATTGACTATTAATCAACTTTTAAATCAATTGCCAACTATATTGATAATCGATTGATCATTTTGAGTCTATATTTAATTAAAAAAGTCAAAATTCTCTGATTTCAGCTTCTTAAATGTAAATATTTTCTGGTTTCTTTACTCGTCTCTGACAGTAAACTGAATATTTATGAGTTGTGTACAAAAAACAAGACATTTGAGGAAACACTGATAAATATTTTTTACCACTTTCTGACATTTTATGGATCAAAAACTAAATGATTAATTGAGAAAGCAATGGACAGATTAATCAATGATGAAATCAATGGTTAGTTGCAGCCTTAAACCACTGTGTCTCAGACGTGTCTCAGACGTGTCTCAGACGTGTCTCTGTGCTGCAGGTGGACACTTTGCATCTGTTTCCTGTTTTAAAGTGGTAGAGGGGGGCGTGGCCTCTCTGTCCTGTCAGTACTCAGTGAAGCGTTTTGGTCTGAGTCGGGTCTGCTGGGGTCGCGGCTGCGGGACCTTCTGGTGCAACAACATCCTGGTGCAGACGGACGAGCACGGCGTCGTCTCCAAGGTCAGGTTCTGTCATGTATGTCAAGTTGGTCATATTGATGAAGATCAGTGAAGCAGTGTTACACAAGAGGATGAACTTTTTTATATTCTGAGGGTTTCATCTAGAACCCAGCCAGAGAATTCTATATCAAGCACCCTTTTATATTACAAAAGCAGGGGTTCTGCCGAGAACCCTTTTGTATCATGGTACAAAGAACACTTCATTAACCTTTGCAGAAATGAGTTCTTTATGGATTTCAACAATCCCCACAAACTCTTTCTTTCAAAAAGGGTTCTTTAGGTGAAAAGTGTTTTTATCGGAACTCAGTCTTACAAAGAACCCTCAACAAACTCCAATTGTTCTGGCTAGAACCTCAGCACTTCAGTAAGAACCTTTTTGGAACCCTATTTTCTAAGAGCGTAGCCTTCTATTCTGTTCTGTTCTGCTGTGTCGCAGATAATGCCAATATTTTTTCCCAGGATGGCAAAGGCATGACTTGCTCTTTTCTGCTTCTGATTGGCTTACCCTGATATCCTTACCTCAACCCTGACCAATCACACTCCTCATGCCTAATCCTAACCAATCCTAAGAACCAAACAAATGAGGACATGTTAACCAATCACAGTGAGAGAAGGGCGTATCATGATTTCAGGTCAGCATATTTGATCTTGTTCTGTAACGAGCTCCAGCCTCTCCTCCATGAGTAGGTGCACACTTCCTTCTGCACGGTGATGCATTTGGCAGATGTAGTTTGGTAGAAAGAAAATCAAACTGTGGATTATCTTCAGTAATCGTCTCTTGATTTCTAGAAAGAGACTCTGTTGAATATTTCAAATTAGTTACTGTTTTTTTTTTTTGGCAGTAAAAAATACATTTAACACTAAAAGTGAGTACGTGACCCTGACTGTGGCGCTGCAGGTGGCAGACCGGTACCAGCTGACGGGGGACGTCCTGGATGGACAGATGGACCTTGACATCCTGAGCGTGCGGCGGACGGACAGCGGGCCGTACTGCTGCAGGGTGGACATCGACGGGATCTTCAATGACAAGAAGGTGATCATGAACCTGAGAGTGGTCAAAGGTGAGCGACACTTTACCACCACACACAAAATCAAAGGACACATTCAGTTTGCTTCAATGAAAAATACTGACAACAGTAAGTCCATCATTCAGGGACGGAGTGAACGTGTGAACCTCTCACTGAGGGTTCTGGGTAAAATCAAAGATGGTTCTAGATATAACCCTTTACATTAGGTTCTAAGTAGAACTGTCTGAAGGGATTCCTTGTGGAACTTTTATGAAAGGTATGATGTTGATCTGACTTGTTTCATCTGGTTTGTTCTTTTCAGCTCCAGTCACAATTTCTCCTCCAACGACAACCATGACAGTAACAACCAATCGAGTCATGGAGCCATCGACCTCCACAGGTGAGATGATGTTCAGATTCACCTGCTCGTTCATCAGACAAGTCACACGTCAGCTGACTAATTTGCTTCTCTTTGTGGGTCTTAAGGCTGTGGTGGAAACTCTGACAACAATGGGCTGAATGACCCTTTTAGTTCCTTGAAAAGTAGTTCCTCTTACTAAAGGTTCCAGGTGCTTTGGGTGGAAACGTTGCACTAGTTTGGCTCTATCTAACAGTTATCATGATGATGGTTCTGTTAAAGGTGGGATGAGCCATGGTTGACAAAGACAGTTGATATTTGAACATAACAACCAAACAAACCACCCAAACCCTTCAGTGCTCTTCCAGAAGCTCCACCCCTCAAAACCATGAATGTGCACTGCCAAAGAAACGACAGTAACAACTGAGCAACATGACAGAAGTGCGTCTGCAGCCTGAAGTTACCAGTAGCCTCAGTGAGGGAAAGTGATATTGTATTGCTAGGAAAATACAGTCGTGTAGTGTCTGGAGCAGAGCTGAGGCACAGAGCCGACAGACAATTGGTGAGAGCTGGGAGTTTTGGAGGAGAGAGCCAGGGACAGACCTGATGTGGACTGAGGTGGAGCTCAGAGTTTCTGTTTCTTTTTGGATTAAAAAACAGATTTATCTTCACTCCTGCTTCTCAGACTGTCTGCAGCAGCGACCCACGGAGAAGTCTCAGACCTATGAGTGAGAGAAGAACTCAGTTTATTTTTTAAACTTTTGGGATTAAAAAGCGGATTTATTTTCACTCCAGCTGAACCACACAAGTCAGTCTCGCTCCCCTCATCATCAGCTGTTGCCACTTTGTTTATATTCCAAACATCGGGGTTTTTTCAGCACAAGTGTATTGATTAGAATGGCACACCTTTAACTCTGGGATTACTGGTCCAGTTTACTGGTTGAACTCTGAGTGTGTTTGTGTGACGGAGGTTTTGTGTTGTCTGTCTCCCTGTAGTGAACTGGAAATCCCTGCTGTCATCACAGCTGGAGCTTCTGAGGAGAAACTCCACCCTGCTGCGCTCTGACACCGTCACTGTGGGTAACCTCCATGTACTGGTTTGTGCACTACCATGTTCAAGCCAAGAGTTTTGCAGTATGGGGGCTGCCATCTTGTTTTTTATACCAGAGCATGCTCAGTCCTGATGGGAGCGTGGAGGTGGTGGGTGACGTACTGTGAGTTGGGCAGAGTTTTGTTTTGACTTGTCTGTTCAGCAGGAAGTAACTGTGGATGCCTGGTCACAAAGTCTCTTGTATTCCAACTAAAAAGTCATTAAAATGTTTTTCTGAAAACACTTTAAGTGAGAAACAGAATGTTGATCCTTCTGATCAGTTTGATGTGAGTTTGATGAGCCCTATGTTGCACTGGACAGACTCACTGAGAATAACCTGTCAATCAGACAGGAGACAATCAATCGTCCCCTGCCCCATCTAACCCTAAATAGGACCATAGTTTACTAAATGAACATCCTGCTGTGTTGAAGAAGACTTTAACCTAGAGACTGACACTATAAATTAAGGTTGGCTCCAGCGACAGATTCCAAGAACAGGATGAACAGAAGTCAGACAGTCTACAAGGAGACGAAGCAGCTGACGGCGTCACAGATCTTCAGGCTAATGTTAGCCAGCAACAGACTGACAGTTAAAATCTCACCTCCTGTTCTGGCTGAAGAAAAACAAACCTGTGTTGATGCATCTCCTCAAACATTTTCTCGTTTAACTTCTGCTTCTGTTTTTCTCACTGCAAAGTTTTACTGCAGCAAACTGTTGCACCGCGTCCGTCTCTGGTTTGTTAACATCTGCGTCCGATCCCACGAGATGGTGCTCCCTCTGAAACATAATATAATAATAATATAATCAGGCCTGGCTGTAACCTGCAGCACGTTGTAAATGTAAAAGTTAGTTCATAGTCAGTGTTTTATTGTGAACATCCAATTTAACTTTACAAGAAAAGTTACAAAAATGTTTGTGAATGACATTATTGTCCTTAGAAAGACTGAAAATCTAAATTGTCCCAGATTGGAATCAGCGGGTCAGACCCTTAAAAAACGTCAGAACATCTGTGAGCTTTGCAGTGGATGCTGATGTGTGTGAGAATCAGTAGGGATTTTTCTTATAAATAAATAAATCATGGTCAAAAACTGTTTGTTGCCGTCCTCACTCAGGCTCCTGGTCTTAAAATCCCATCTCCATCTTGGCCTCATTCCCTTTTCCGTGTCCTGTGGGTATCTATACCATGAAGCCAGCAAAAAACAGGCTTTAACATTGTTTTTTTTTTGTGTTGTATCATTTTGTCTTTGTCATAATTCTGATTTGATGTTATATGTTTTGTTGTTTGATGTGTTATAAGCTGTAGCTTCAGCCTGAACCTTTTTCAGACAGCATACATGTCTGATTATGTTAAATTACTTAAATATCTGATATTTCTTCTGAAGGGCTTTGTATTTCTGTATATGAATTTGAAGATTTATACATAATAAACACATTTTTATTTGTGGACTGAAAATAAATTCAAATTCTAAATTTGAATTTTATTAAACATGGACCATAAATTAAATTGCACAGTAAATCTGAAATTAAGAACTTTTAAGGATGATTTTTTTCTCTGTGTTTGTCAGGTGGAGGACTCTCTACCCTCGCTCTCCCTTCAGATCAATGTTCCCATCCTCTCTCTCTCCCTCAGTGTGTTGGTGATCTTGGTGGCAGTTTTTCTCTTCCTGGCCTTCAAACGTACGTTCTCTCCGTTTATTCCTCACACCACAGTTTGGTCACACGGAGACAATATAAACCAGAATATTTGTGATCATTGTTACATTTATCAACAAAATAAGACTGAAGTTTGAACCTGTAGGTCCAGTTTAACGTCTTATTTTCATCTCCAGGTGGAATTTACAGAAGAGCCTTAAAGACCGGCTGGTGAGTTCAACACAGCTCTGAGATTTGTTGTATTTTCATTCACTGATTGTTACCAACTGCTAACATGAGCCACACACACCAGCTGTAATACTTTGTGTTAGGGTTAGGAGGATGAGTTTGGGTTCTAGCTGCTGCTCTGGTGTCAGTATGAAACAGCCAGGAGCCAAACTTGTATAGAAAGATGATGAAGTGGCTTCATCTAGTCGATGAAACAAATTTCTGTAGTCCAAATACACAGATGATTCACATTTATTATAATGTAATGAATAATTGAGGCACTAATACATGAAAGTTGAGTTTATTGAGATTATTGGCAGGGCTGCTGTCAAACATACCGTGAGTATCCGTATTTGTATTTGATGTGTTCTTGTTATCTTTTATTCTTCTCCTCCAGTTTCTCGTCTGAAGAACCTCCTCACATTATCTATGAGATTCGGATGAGGAGACCAGTACAGGAGAACATCTACACTCTGGACTAGAGAACCTTGCTCACACCTGGACCACAGATGAACAGAGAGAATTTAAACTGCACAACATTTAAATTTCAACGGATAAGTGGTTGAAGGTGGATGGATGGAACATTTAAATTAGATTAAATAAATCAAACGCACCCTTATCCATTAAGCTTCATGTGTTTGGTTGGTTTACAGTTCATTTTATTCAGTGTGTGGTATAATACAGTGGAAATCTCCTGTGGTGATCACGTCTTTATTGTAACTAATTTGAGCCTTTGCTAAGCCCCACCTCTAAACTGTCCAATCATAGGTTAGCAACTGTAACTAGGGCTGTCAAGCTTTCCATTTCTATACATGTTGAAGGTGAGCAGGAGGCTCTGAGAAGAGTGATACTCTGTCTTCATCTGCTCTAACATAAGCTCTGAACGTTAGCATGTCTGGCTAACTAATGTTAGCTTTAACTTTACCTCCAGTCAAACTTGTTAGATCCACTGCATCTGCATTTGTTCTGTGGGGGTTTGAGGAGGAGGATGAGGGCTGATGAAGAATCTGAGTGGGTCGATGATGATGCGTCTCTCTCTGGCTCGCTGTCTCAGGTCTAAGTCAGGTTAGCTTAGCTCTTATCCCGGCTCTCTTCCTGTGGTGATTGTGGTCCAGCTGGTCCGGCTGGGTGACCCGTCTCAAGGTCCGCTGCACTAATCGAGTCCCTGCTCTTCCTTTTCCCACGTTAATGAGTGTATTTCTGTCATCTATCATGTAGATATACCTGCTGTATTTCACCATCTGACCAATGTTAGCTGAGATGTAAGCTAGCTTTAGCCTCAGTCTGTTAGCATTAATGTTATATCATGTACGCAGCTGTTAGCTAACTTTACATAAACACTTTTACAGGGTTCTTGTTTTAAAATGTGTCAGATGGAAACATTAAAACATCAGCTGGAGACTCAGCTGACTCAAGTCAAGTTAGCATTAGCATTAGCATTAGCTTCCATCAGCCAGCTACACTCATGAAATTTGCTTATGAGTCATTATTTTAGCAAAATCCACCATCATCAGTTAGAAATGAGAATCTGCTTTTGTTTATGTCTCTAAGGAAACAAAGACCTCATGTTTCAACAATTACTCACAATTTCAATGTTAAATCTGCCACCATGATCACTGTAAACTGCATAAATGCAGTGCGAGAATGGAAAGTTTGGGGGTGGAGCTTAGCAAGGGTCAGTTGACACGTTAAATTAAATTTAGATTGACAGAGGGCGGCACGGTGGTGCAGTGGTCAGCACTGCCACCTCACAGCAAGAAGGTCCTGAGTTCGATCCTCCAGCTGGATCAGGGCCTTTCTGTGTGGAGTTTGCATGTTCTCCCCGTGTCTGCGTGGGTTCTCCCCGGGTTCTCCGGCTTCCTCCCACACTCCAAAGACATGCATGCAGGTTAACTGGTGACTCTAAATTGCCCGAAGGTGTGAATGTGAGTGTCAGTGGTCGTCTGTCTCTGTGTGTCAGTCCTGTGATGAACTGGTGACTTGTCCAGGGTGAACCCCGCCTCTCACCCAGTGTCAGCTGGGATAGACTCCACCCCCCACGACCCTTACGGAATAAGTGGTTACAGAAAATGGATGGATGGATGGATAGATTGACAGACAAAGACAGTCTCTCACCAAAGACTACCATTCATACTTCCTGGGCTGGACGCCGCTGCTGCTGCTGTAGTTTGTGATTTATTTGTGTTTTGTGGTTAAAACCTGCTGAATCTTTCAAAACAAGCTGAATAAAAACCAATCAAAACATCTGTTTGAAACAACAACAAGGACAACAAGTCCTTCAAACTCCAGGACACGACACATCATCAATGAATCACTCAGTTTAGAGCCGCTGTGGACAACAGACACGTCCTCAAACTAACACAGAGTAGATCCTGACTCCCAGAACAACACATATACCATCTTAGAAAACAGGGTTCCCCCTACAGGACTGTGGTTCTACCCAGAACCATTTCTGGAAGAAAGACTTTCTTATCAGACGTGGATGTTAAAAGATTCTAACCCTCAAATATTCAAAACTGTAGATTTATCTGGAACCTTCTTACTCAGTTCATTTTACTAGTGTTCTCTCATTTGGAGAATACAATACTATTCTTTGTAGAACCCTCAACAGACAAGAGGGGTACAGGTAGAACCTTTAGGGAAAGGCATTTTAGACCCTATTTGTTGGTTCTAAATGAAACCATTGAAATATGAAAAGGTCTGCTTTAGAACTCTCTTCTCGGGTTCTTGATAAAATCTTTTTATAAAAGGAATATAAAAGGGTTTGTGGAAAAAAAACCCCTTGATGTTGGGTTCTATAGGCAAAGCTCTTCTCAAAGCAGAACTATTATAAAAGGTTTTAACAGGAACCAAAAGGGTTCTTCTATGAGGACAAGTCAAAGTTCTAGTAAGCACCTTTATTTCTGAGAGTGATTCATGAAGTTTCTTTGTGTTTTGAAGACAGCAGCTGCTGAGTTTTACTGGACTCAAACTGGACTAATTATATTTTCTGTAACTTCTGTCTCGGTGACAAACATCTCTTTAACTCATTATATATAATTATATTCAGTTTTCACACTTGTATGCAGAATGTTACTTTTACTTCACAACTTGTTTGACATCTATTTTTTCACGTTTGTTTGTCACTTTATTTTGGAGGTGGAGCTCATTTTAATTACTTTGGCCAATTTAATCTATATTCATTCATCTTAATTTATTAGTTTATTATATTTCTTTTAATAATCTGAATCTGCAAAGTAAACTTATGAAAGTGAAATAAAACTTTTGTATTGGATTAGAAAGAGCAGAACTAAAAAAAAAAAAAAGTAAAGTAACATACAAGTACCTCAAAATTATTCTTAAGCACAGTACTTCAGGAATATCACTGTAAAACCAAATGCTCACATTCATCACATCATCATATTAATCAAGTTTTGAATCAAACTTAAAGTCTCAAAATTTTGAGAAATTTTTGAAACTTTGAAAGCCTGAAATAAACCAAACAAAGTTTTGTCGACCTATAATCTTTTGTTGATGTATTTTCCTTCTTGGGATTAAATTGAATCTTGTGAGTTTTAGAAACCACCCAAAAAAAAAAAAAAAATCATGTTTTAAAAACTGGTCATAGTGAACTATGAACCTGATTAAATTAAAAATTATCTCAACAGAACATTTTTAGCTGGTAAAACATTTTTATTTTTTTTTTTATTTGGGCTCAAACCTGAAATCTATTGAATTCACTTGTTTTCTCAATGTTTTCATTTTTGAGCTGGCTGAATGAAATATTTGAACTTATCTTTCATCAAAGAGTACATGTAACACTAACTTTATTTAAGCTCTGATAACCTCCAACTTCTCAGTTTATTAACTTAAAATTGTGGAACCCGATTGCCTCAATTTAAATATTAAGTATTGCTAACTTGGTTACTTTCCACCACTGAATCAAACCGACAACGAAACAAAACTGAGCGGTCTGCTTTGATGAGTCTTTGATATAAAGAAACCTGAGGATCCCTGTCAGGCTGGATAAAGTAAAGTTTCATATGGAAATCCCGTCTTCTAAATTTAAAATGTGGACACATCTGTAAACCTGTCAATCACAAACACCACCTGCAAACTGTCTGCAGGGCAGAAACACATCGTCCCTGACTCTGACTCGCACTACGCGCTGCTCTTAATCACTTGTCGGCTGTGAGCAGCTGTTTAGTTTGTCTAAGCCAATCACAGCCCCGAGTGTGTGTTCACGTCCACACGGAGAGACGCCTGAGGGGAGGGAGTTACTCCAACACACAGATACTGTGTCATGTTGATCTTCATCTTGATGTTGAACTCTGAGCGGAGGTCAAACAGAAGACACAAAACACGAAGCTGATTCAGAGATGATCCAGAATCAATACTTTACAATAACCATCATTAAGAAATGGTAAAGTTTAGTTAAGTACTGTTAATGAAACCATCACACAGACATATGTTTTTAATACTTTGTTAGTGGTTATTCATTTGTTTGTAAAATGTCTAAAACATTATTTCGATGGCTGTTATAAAGTTGCGACTGATGATTACAGCACTTTAAAATACATTTCCTCTACATAAAGTCTCAACTGCTGCAACTGTGTTGTGCATCTATAAACATCGAAAAACCGAAAGCAGTTAGCAGACTGCGACGACAGGAAGTGGCAGGCAGGGTGTGGACAGGATGAGACGAGCTGCCCATTGATCCACAGCAAACAAGAAGGAGAGGAAGGACCTTGTTGTGTCTTAGGTCACATGAAAGCAGCATGAAGAGCACCGAGTGCAGACGGTGGCACAAGGAAAAGTGTTACAATTCAAGTGATCAATAGGACAGATAATTGGAAACAGGCTTGACTCAGCTCTATGATCAGGGCGAGCGATGACACCCCACCCTGTGACCTCTGCAGGACCATCAACGCCTCCCTCCAGCATAGTCTGTCCAGATGTAAAACCTCACTGACACCGGGTCGGTTCAGATGGCGACACAAACTAGTGCTCAGGAAACTGGCAGAATTGATGGAGGAAAGAAGGCAAGAGAAAAGCAAAGAGAGTCCATCAGGGAGCAAACAGCAGGTCCACTTCCTCAGGCAAAGGGGAGCCAGTAGCCAAGACCAACAGGAGATCAGCAACCAGACTCCCGGTGCTGTGGGCCTCAGATGAGCTGACAGTGTCATGAGAGGAAGTGATGCAGGCAGCCCATCAAAACAAGAAGGCAAATCCACTGACCTGGTCTCAAAGTGACTCTGAGTAGTCCAGGCCTGAGCATGTACAGAGTTATGACTCAGGAGTTTGGTTAAATATTAGTAACTTGTTTCATTTCATCCATTCATTCAGACAAAATCACCCTTAACCCTTAAGTTAAATCAAATATTCCCCTGGACTTAAAATAATTGCTTTATTTGATGGCCTTGGCATTTGTCCTTCCAAAGAACAACAACAAGTCGCTTTGCCCCTAAAATGACAAAGTTTAGGACCTGACCGTGACACACTGCTGAAAGACTGTGGTCGCATCTGGCCTCTGACTGTGACTGGATCTTAAATGTGTCCTGGGTGCATTCACACCTGCAGACCACCTTAGGACTGTCCACTTGGGATTGGATCACCCGGGACACATACCAGGTGTGAACAGGACCTAACGTCTGACAAAGAGACACTCCTGTTCAGGTGGAAGCGGGGATGAGGGTGGATGCCGTCCACCTTTGTAGCAGAATGACCTAAATTCATCTAATTCCCTTTTTTAATAAAGGTTTTAAAGGAAAGGGTCATGCATTTAGAAAAATCTTCTGTCAGTTTTCTTTTAGGGGCCGGGCAAAAACTAAACGAATGAAGAAAAAATGATCAATATTAGTTTGTACCCAAGATTTACATAAGTTCATGCCAGAGGGGTGACTTCTTCTGTATTCTGTAGTTCACTTATTATTTGATTATTTCTATTCTTTTAAACTCACCAAAATGCAGGAAACAGTCGCACACTCCCGTCGTTGGAGTCAGGTGGTCCTAAAACTCAGAATCTCACAGTATCTACTGAAAGTTTGAAAAAACAAAACAAAAAAACAATGATGCTCAGTCAAATCCATCTGAAAGTTCGTATTGCGTTGTCTCTGAGTGTAGGGAGATGAAGAGGGGCACCAGACTACAAACTGACTATCTTGGAGTCTGTAACTTTGCACTTGCACTTTAAATATCATGCACTTCAACTCAGGTTCTGCCTGCTTTAATTTGCATAAACTGTCCTTTGTGCACATGCACTTTAAAGCAGGACACTTTAAACAATGGTTCATGCGTAGGCGCTTTCATTACACTGTTATTTTTGCACTTTATTCTTGAGCTGGGTTGTTTACTGGACCTATACATCATAGCATCTGTTTCTTTTTTCCTTTCATCCTGTGTTTTATCATGTTTTGTTTCTTATTGTTTTATATGCTGTCTGTGAGATTTTATTTTTAAGAGCATTTGTAACCATAACTGTACAAAAGAATACAAAAAGCAGTGAATGGAAAGAGAAGAGGCAACCAGATGAACTGATAAAAAAAGAAATGGAAATTACTGAAGAGCATGCAGTATGTTCAAGAGGTGCTGAATTACTTACATGATATTAGTATCAGTATGAGCTCAAAACAAAATAAAGATTGAAATTCAAATTTAGATTTTCCACTTTGTACATAATGTGAATGGTGTTTTTATAGAACTATAGCAGTTAGGATTTGGATTACTGTATATATATACACCTTGAAGCAGAATGAATAATTCATTTCTACTAATGATTCATCCACCATTATTGACTCCAACACTCTGGGAGTCTTAATATTGTAAATATAGTCTAATATGATGTGAGTGTTGGGAGCTTGAGGCTTCATCCAGAGAGGTGTGTTCTTCACCAAACAGCCCGAGTCACTGACACCTGAAAGTCTATAAATGTTTTCGCTGATTTTGAGGAGACGTCACTTTCTTTGAGATCTTTGAAGATTTCGTTTTTCAGTTGTCTGACGAGCCGAGCGTCACGTCGAGCAGCCTGCAGAACCGACTGCAGAACCGACTGCAGACCTGCACACATGGTTTCACTGAAGTTCAGCCTGTTGGCCTGTGAGTACTCTGATCTGATCATTAATAAGAAAACATATCTCTGTTTGGCAGAATTCAATGTTAAACCAGGTTGAAAACTTTAAATTCTGGACAACATGACGACTTCAGACTAAATAATCTCAAACCAGAATTATTTTCTAAACTGTTTTCATGACGTTTGCTCGGAGCGTGACCGCTCACTTAAATCTGATCATTTCAACATGTTGTCTTTACAGAAACTGTTTGATTTTCTGAAAATACATTTTTTCAAGGCTGAAACTGACAGTTATTATCATTATCAATTACCAATAATTTTCCTGATTATTCAGTTAATTGTTACATCTGTATATGCCAGAAAATGTTAAAAACTATTAAAGGAATTCAGGGAAAACCAGGATGGACTTATCTTTTGTCAGGGTCAACGACGGGAACAAACCATGTGAATTTCCAGACAATAACGTTCTAATCCACAGTCTCATCCAGTATTGATTATTTTTCCATTGAGATGTGTGTTGTGTACAGTTGCAGGAATACTGTATTAGTCTTAGATTCATTAAACGTGTGTGTGTGTGTGTGTGTGTGTGTGTGTGTGTGTGTGTTTCAGTGCTGGCCATCGGACTCATAGCGTCAGGTAAGAACACGCTGCATCACACGTGGTTCTACATTACTGACACGGCAGGAACTTACATCTGTACAGTGAGACTACAGAGACTCAAGGTCCCAACTTAACCCCTCATGTATCGATACAGCTGAGACACAAGTTTCATACTGGTCAGTATTGATAATTATTGATCGTATAGGTTGTGACTGACAACATGTTGTGTACTTCAAAGGGTGGAAGTGGCTAAGGTGATAAATTAAGTAGAGCTGCAATGATTGATTGAATAATGGATTATTAGTTGCTGACAATTTAATCAATTAATCAGTTTGAGTAATTTTTTAAGACAAAAAAGTCAAAATGATCAGATTCTAGTAAATGTGAATATTTTCTGGTTTTGTTCTGTTCCTAAGGATATTAGGGCTTTCAGAAACACTGATCAACATTTTCACCAGTTTCTGATATTTTAAAGATCAAACAACTGATCGATTATCAAGAAAATGATCAATAACGAAAATATTCATTATAGGAAAGACTTGAAAAACATGTTTGGTCTTGTTTTCAATGACAATAATCGATACCTGCAGGCCTAAATTTAAGTTTGTTTTATTATTGCTGGGTGATATAGAGAAAATGAAATATCACATTATTATTGACCTCCGTATCAATATTACATCATCATTGCAGATATGGCTATTGATGCTTTCACTAAATAATAACGTTAGAGCTGCAGGTTTTGTGCAGTTTTCTCAACCAATAGTTGAAAATGCTAACAATCAATCAATCAGTAATAATTAATAAGATAAATAATGCACTTTTTCCCTCATTTTCATTATTTTTCTCTTTTTCTTCCTCAATTTAAGTTGACCTGGCCAAACAAAAAAAATATCAAATTAGGCACAATTACTGGCATTTCTTGACTATTTATTAATTTTTCATTGGTGAAATTTTTAACAATAATCAATCATTAACATCCCTAATTAACACAATGTGAATTTTGGGACCCAGTTTACTGTAATGACCAGGAAAAGACAACACTGATGACACATCCTCATATAACGAAATACAAAATAAGATGATGTCTAATCTCATATCAAAATATGATGTAATACCAACACATTACCCACCCAATGATACGCTGCATCCATATTTTTCATGCGTCATCGAGGTGTCCTGCTACCGATGCGTGTGGTTGTGTGAATTGTGTGTCGTGTTTTTTTGTGAAAAGGAGCCCTGTTTTTAAAATCATGCTTAAAGCAGTAGTTCACCCAAGACTGAACTTTCCCTCAGTGTCTCCTCCTGTTCTGATGTGAGGATGATGAAGATCTCCAGTTCATAAAACACTGCTGGAGCTTCAGTGGAAAACAGACCTGCAGACAAATCCAGTACACCTGAAGTGAACGGTGACCAGTTTTAAAATGTAAAAAAAAAAAAAAAAAAAACCCACAAAATGTCTCCATACTGCTCGTGTGCTGTGATCCAAGTGTCCATAAGCTGCAACATTAAAATTTGACCCAGAAAGACGTCATTTCCACCATGTTTTTAGTCTAAATATCAGCTGTACCCTCTCAGACCTGATCCTCGTCCACACGCCTGAAGCGGGTCACAGGCTCTCGACCAAACAGCGCAGCTGCAGCAAAGAAATGATGTTCCTCTTCTATGTCGAAGTCCTCGAACATTTTCTTCTCTGTTGAAAGTTTGTGAAGTCGACTGGACACATAACAAGTCAGTGTTTCTGAGCAGATCTCTCTCTGTTGTCCGAGTCTCTTCCAGGCAGCATGTAAACACAGACGTGAAGGTGTCGAGATCTTGTATATCTCGTGTCGCGTCGTTTGGTCGAGAGCCTGTGACCTGCTTCAGGTGTGCACACGAGGATCAGGTCTGAAAAGCTACAGCTGATATTTAGACTAAAAACATGGTGGAAATGACGTCTTTCTGGGTCAAATTTTAATGTTGCAGCTTATGGACACTTGGATCACAGCACACCAGCAGTACGGAGACATTTTGTGGGTTTTTTGTGTTTTTTTTACATTTTAAAACTGGTCACCGTTCACTTCAGTTGTTCTGGATTTGTCTGCAGGTCTGTTTTCCACTGAAGCTCCAGCAGTGTTTTATGAACTGGAGATCTTCATCATCCTCACATCAGAACAGGAGGAGGAGACACTGAGGGAAAGTTCATTTCATTCATTTTACTTTAAGCAATTGTAAAAAAAACCCCCAAACAAACAAACAAACAAAAAAAAAACAAATGTAACAGCTTCATCAATTGCTTCATTTCCAGTGATTTCAATACTAACATTAATATTTAAATTTTAGGGCTGTTAGATTTCCATGAGGCGTTCCATGATTTACTTAAATAACTTGAAAAGAAAGAAAAAAGCTGATGGATGCTGATGTTTCTGTCAACTGTCAACTTGTTCGATGCAGTTGCTTCAGACTCGTCTTCATCAGAGGAAGACTCAGATCATAAACCATGTGAAAAGGACAAATATGGAGGAATAGAAGAGGATGACAAAAAAGGCAATGGAGAGAGGTCAGAAGTCATCTGTAGCTGCTTCCTGTCTCCTCTATCCATTTATTTTCAGTATTTCCACTTAGTTGTTGCCTCTTGATTTCATTCTTTCATCTGTCAGGACACACAGCTGCACATTTTCTATTTCTGTATTAATTCTGTCTTGTCTGTCCATCTGCTTGTACATCAGTGCGTCCAATTCTTTTGAACACAATATCTTTAGAACACTTTAATTGAATTTCTTCAAACTTGGGTCACATGTCCACATTGACTCGAGGACAAACTGGCTGGATTTTATTGGTCAAAGGTCAAAGTTCAAGGTCACTGTGACCTCATGTCTGTCCCATGCTCAAGAATGCAATATCTGTCAACGCCTGGAGGGACTACTACATCTGACACAACATCTGCTCGGACTTAAGGATGAACTGATCAGGTCAAATGTCAACTAATGTTTGTGCAACTTGTATGACTAATGTTTTGTCAGGTAATAATGACCTTTGACCCAAATTTAAAGAAATTTAGTCCAGGTGTGCCTGAGATATCACATTCATAGGAGAATGGGATGAATGTTAGGTCAAAGTGACTTTTAAACACCAAAAATCTCATCAGTTCATCCCTGAGTCCAAATGGACATCTGGACATCAATAATGCAATAACTTTACCATACATCTGGATTGCTCTGGACTGTGTATCAAAGACAGTTTTGGGTAAATAATGTGATGCACCTGTATAGTTGCACCGACAAGAACAATAAATTGATCAGATGAATACACAGTAATTCTCTCTCTCTGCTTCCCTTTTCAGTTTCAGAAAAGCACCACCTCCTCACATGATACAAACTGATCCAACAGGACTGCATTTAGCACCTAAAACACATAGTATTTCTTTAGTAAGTGCTATACACATAGGACCAGAAACTTACACACTACCACCAAGATTTCCTCCAGGAATAAGACCAGGAACTTATCCACTACCACCAAGATTTCCTCCAGGAATAAGACCAGGAACTTATCCACTACCACCAAGATTTCCTCCGGGAATAAGACCAGAAACTTACACACTACCACCAAGATTTCCTCCGGGAATAAGACCAGAAACTTACACACTACCACCAAGATTTCCTCCGGGAATAAGACCAGGAACTTACACACTACCACCAAGATTTCCTCCGGGAATAAGACCAGGAACTTACACACTACCACCAAGATTTCCTCCGGGAATAAGACCAGGAACTTACACACTACCACCAAGATTTCCTCCAGGAATAAGACCAGGAACTTACACACTACCACCAAGATTTCCTCCAGGAATAAGACCAGGAACTTACACACTACCACCAAGATTTCCTCCAGGAATAAGACCAGGAACTTATCCACTACCACCAAGATTTCCTCCGGGAATAAGACCAGGAACTTACACACTACCACCTAAATTTCCTTCATATATTTATATACCCGAAAGACCAGTAATCTGTCAAACAACTAAACCAGTTACACTTCCTTCAGGAATACCAACAGTACCCTGGAAAGTCCCTGGAAAGTCTAAACCTCCCCCAAAACCTGAAGCACCGGCAAAATCTAAACCTCCCCCAAAACCTGAAGCACCGGCAAAATCTAAACCTCCCCCAAAACCCGAAGCACCCGCAAAATCTAAACCTCCCCCAAAACCCGAAGCACCCGCAAAATCTAAACCTCCCCCAAAACCCGAAGCACCCGCAAAATCTAAACCTCCCCCAAAACCCAAAGCACCCGCAAAATCTAAACCTCCCCCAAAACCCGAAGCACCGGCAAAATCTAAACCTCCCCCAAAACCCGAAGCACCCGCAAAATCTAAACCTCCCCCAAAACCCGAAGCACCCGCAAAATCTAAACCTCCCCCAAAACCCGAAGCACCCGCAAAATCTAAACCTCCCCCAAAACCCGAAGCACCCGCAAAATCTAAACCTCCCCCAAAACCCGAAGCACCCGCAAAATCTAAACCTCCCCCAAAACCCGAAGCACCCACAAAATCTAAACCTCCCCCAAAAACTAAACCTCCCCCAAAACCTGAAGCACCGGCAAAATCTAAACCTCCCCTAAAAACTAAACCTCCCCGAAAACCTGAAGCACCCGCAAAATCTAAACCTCCCCCAAAAACTAAACCTCCCCCAAAACCTGAAGCACCCGCAAAATCTAAACCTCCCCCAAAAACTAAACCTCCCCCAAAACCTGAAGCACCCGCAAAATCTAAACCTCCCCCAAAACCTGAAGCACCCGCAAAATCTAAACCTCCCCCAAAAACTAAACCTCCCCCAAAACCTGAAGCACCGGCAAAATCTAAACCTCCCCCAAAAACTAAACCTCCCCCAAAACCTGAAGCACCGGCAAAATCTAAACCTCCCCCAAAAACTAAACCTCCCCCAAAACCTGAAGCACCCGCAAAATCTAAACCTCCCCCAAAAACTAAACCTCCCCCAAAACCTGAAGCACCCGCAAAATCTAAACCTACTGGCAAACCCAAAGGTCCTAAGAAACCCAAAGGTCCTGGAAAAACCAAGGGTCCTGGAAAACCCAAAGGTCCTGGAAAACCCAAAGGTCCTCAAAAACCCAAAGGCCCTGGAAAACCCAAGGGTCCTCAAAAACCCAAAGGCCCTGGAAAACCCAAGGGTCCTGGCAAACCAAAAGGTCCTCAAAAACCTAAAGGTCCTGGCCTACCCAAATCTCCTTGCAAATTTAAACTGCCCCGCAAATGTCCTGGCAAACCCAAGGGTCCTGGAAAACCCAAAGGTCCTGGCAAACCCAAATGTCCTGGCAAACCAAAAGGTCCTCAAAAACTCAAATGTCCTGGCAAACCCAAGGGTCCTGGAAAACTCAAACCTCCTTGCAAATTTAAACTGCCCCGCAAATGTCCTGGCAAACCCAAGGGTCCTGGAAAACCCAAAGGTCCTGGAAAACCCAAGGGTCCTGGAAAACCCAAACGTCCTCAAAAACCCAAAGGTCCTGGTGTATCCAAATCTCCTTGCAAATTTAAACTGCCCCGCAAATGTCCTGGCAAACCCAAGGGTCCTGGGAAACCCACTGGTCCTGGAAAACCCAAGGGTCCTGGAAAACCCAAACGTCCTGGTGTATCCAAATCTCCTTGCAAATTTAAACTGCCCCGCAAATGTCCTGGCAAACCCACTGGTCCTGGCAAACCCATAGGTCCTGGAAAACCCACTGGTCCTGGCAAACCCACTGGTCCTGGCAAACCCATAGGTCCTGGGAAACCCACTGGTCCTGGCAAACCCATAGGTCCTGGGAAACCCACTGGTCCTGGCAAACCCATAGGTCCTGGCCAGCCCAATTGTCCCTGCAAACAAAAATGTCCTGGCAAACCTAAATGTCCCTGCAAAGCTAAATGTCCCTGCAAACCAAAATGTCCCTGCAAAACTAAATGTCTTCACTCAACAGTGATCTGTGAGGGACAGAGCAAGACACTACAGTGCAGTAAGTTCTAATTTCCTGTACACACTTTTGGTCATGTGCCAAAGCATACCTGTCTTTTACTGTCTTTTACCATCTCACATACATATATTGTGTTTTGTCTCTCCTCAGATATGGGGAAAAGGATCCAGGTAGAGTCAGCCACTTACGGACGCCAAAGTAAAGCATTTTGTTGGAGCAAAAAGTGGGAGGGTAAAAACCAAAGCTTGAGCTGTAAAAGAAATGTCACCAGTATTTTGGCCAAAAGGTAAGAGATAGGCAAACGATGAAGAAAGAAAATCCAGCAGATTGATGAAAAGGTTTTTTTTACGTTCCATCTTTTCCTTCTAGCTGTAACAGTAAGTCCAGATGTATAATCAAGTCATCAAATGCACTGGCAGGAGACCCCTGTTGGGGCACCTACAAATACCTGTCTGCTACCTACAGATGTGTCTGAGGGGTAAGAAACAAATACACTCATATGTTCAATGTAAAACCTTTGTACTTCAAACTTGTATGAAAGATGAGAATTCCAGAACTTGTAATACTTTAAACATAAATCATATGATTTACAATGGTCTCTCGTTGAACTTCCCAAAAAGTTTTTGTTAAATTTGTACAAGAGAAATTACAATAAGGTCTTGAATCTGAATATTGGATCAACTCTGAATTAGGCTAAAGTGTCCCTTTAGGCCTGTCTCTAAAATGTGACAATGAGACACATTGAAAGCAGTAAAATTATCTATTGAAAGCGGAACCTGTAGCTGTAATGTTTTCACTTCTCTCAGACCACCATCGCATTATGCTGAAACTAAGGATCCGGTCAGCGTTAAATATCTGATTCTCAGACACATGCTGGCACAAGGTTGGCATTAGTAATGGATTCAAAGAACAGGATAAATAGAAGACAGACAGTCTACAAGAAGATGGAGAAGCTGATGGCGATAGCTCTTCAGGCTAATGTTAGCCAGCAGCAGACCGCGATTCACAGACTGACGGCTAAAATTTCACCTCCTGTTCTGTGAATTATAGCTCATTGAATCAGCCAAAATTGGGTCCTTACAAAAAAAACCCCAAAAAACAGAAAGTGGAATCACCCAAGAAACTTGAAATCGGTGCATCTCTCGCTGAATGTTTGTAATCACTTTTACCCAGTGACACCAAAAATAAACTGCCCATCCAACTTCAGCTTCATCAGTACATTTCACTGCCTCATGTCTTTGTTATGTAGCTCATGTTAATATGTAACTGTACTCGCTATTGCTACGGTTTAATCAGGTTGTCACGGTAATGGTGGATTTCCCACTGGCTGCCATCTAATTACTTCTGCAAAACAGAGAGTGTAAACACACCTCATCTATCATTTCATCAGTAATGGCGGTTGTATAACAGTGAAGATAACTCCCATCATCCCATTTTTAATTTGTGTTGAGATGTTCAGACTTGTCCTTCGGCTCGTTCTAGATGAACCGGGCCTGTGCAGAACCGGTCATCGGTAATCACCGCACAAATCCTGCCAGTTGAATCTGTGTCTGACTTGATGATTTATAGTTAGCGCTGTTGTGGAGCTTTCATGTTGTCTCTTGTAAACTGTCTGACTTGTTTTATCTTGGTTTATGTGCAACCAAACAAGCTTCCCTATTGTGGATTGAGTAAGGTATCTTTAATCCAATTTAAGATAATCTAGTGTAATCTAATCTTATCTTAATGTGTCTGTTTGTGTGTGTTTTACAGAGCCGTCGTTCCAACATGAAGAAACATTTGGCCTCATTCTATCTTTCTTTCCCTGCATCCCAACTTCTCACAATATAAAATTAAAAAACTTTTTAGTGCATCTACATTTGAAAAATCCAGTACAGATGAAAATTAAAGAATATTTGAGAGTGGTGTTGTTGGACACAAGCAAGCTGCTCTGAGCTAAAATACAATTAAAATGAACTTTGGTGCTACAGAACATACACCACAAAAACACTAAAGAAATCACTTAGGTCAGTCTTAGGGGTCAAAGACAAAATGATCATTCCATATGAGGTACCACAGGGCTCTATTCTGGGTTCCTTGCATTAGATTATTTTCGTTTTTTAAAGTCATATTTAAATTGCCAAATGAATACACTGCCACAGCCGTACATCGTATGGAGGTGGAACATGGTGCAGATGATCTCTTTTCTTTCCTTCAGTCTCCTCATCATCCTAAAACCTGGAGAAGCAGCTGAACCGTGGACAAACTCAAAACAAACGTGATTAAAAACATGAGATGCTTCTCATTATTATTTCTCTTGTTGTTATTGTTGTCATATCAATTATTTTTTAAATTATAACTGGTATAAATATTATATCTAAATATTACTATGATTCTTACATAAATAACCTGAGTTATATACTGTGACTTAACCTGATTTAAGACATTGCCTTGTCCTCTTATTATCTGTTCCGTTTTTCTTTTAATCTGATGTACAAGCATGAATTGAATTTTTGGATCAGCAGACAGCTGAGACCAGCCATTTTTAATTATCTTTGGCCAGTTCAAAAATAAAGATAATATAGAGGACAGTCATGGCTTCAGTTCGGTAGGATGCAGAGATGTTTCAGATGTCAGTGAACACCCCAAAAGTTGGAGAGTAAACCCACCAAAGCCAACATTTGTACCCACATTTATGTGATCACTGAGTGTTAATTTGAAACCTGGCTGGTGTCCACTGTCTTGCAGTATTTTTTAGGAAACAAAATTAAAGTTAAAGTATGAAGAATAAAGAAATGAGAAGCCTTCTCGTTGAATCTGTGCTGTCTCTCTGGTCTAAATGATATGAAGACACATGGTATCACTCGTATTAGAAGCAGACATTCGTAGTTTAGTATGTCTCTGCTAGCTCAATATCAGACACAGCAATGAGCTGATATTGGATTATATGTTTCACACACTTTCAACAAAGCTGCAGCACAGAAGATTACGCCACTGAATAATGGCCAGAAAAATGTAGGGCAGAACATTATGATGTCACAGTGAAGTTTTGATCTTTTGGATATAAAATGTCACCACTTCATCTTTTCATCCTAATGATTTCATTGTTGGAGAAATTCCCTAAAGGCATTCCTGAGAGATTGTGCCCACGAGAATGAACACCTCTGTCTGTCACTGGTGTAGAGGGATAAAGAAAGTAACAGAATAAAACATTAAAAAAAACTGTACTATAATCAGTAACTACAAGAGCAAACACTTAAAACACACGAAGACAGGCAACAGAATACAACTATCGTACCTACAGTGGTGAGATAGTAGCAAGTCAGTAAAGCAAAGTAACGGTACTATGATACAGTCCAGTATAACACTGAACACCAGGATGCATCTGAATTTTATACTGTTTGATGGTGTAATTATACTACAGTTGTCTGTATTAACAGTGGGTGACTGTGGCTCAGGAGGGTGAGCAGGTCGGCAGTTCGATCCCTGGCTCCTCCAGTCCACATGTCAAAGTGTCCTAACCCCCGAACTGCCCCTGATGGCTGACGCATTAACGTGTGAATGTGAGTGTTGTGACTGGGTGAATGTGACTAGTAGATGAACAAAGTGCCTTGAGGAGTTGATGGATGAGGAAATTTTAAATTTCTCTGTTGTGGCACTAAAATAGCAATATCTTATATTTTATCTTTAAAATGCTTTATAATCCAAGTCCATCCATGATATATATGATCCAGTACATAATGTGATACATGGTATAATATATTATATATACTGTTGATTTACACTGTAAACACATATTATTACAACAAAATATAGTCTGTAGAGATGTACAGATCCACTTTTTTCAGTTCTGATCTGATATAAGATTCATTTATTGATTGATAAAACAATTAGTTGTCGACTATTTAACTACCTGACAACTAATTTGATAATCAGTTCATCAGTTTGGATCTTTTTTCAAAAGAAAATTGTCCAGATTCTCTGATTTCAGTTTCTTAAATGTGAATATTTTCTGGTTTCTTTCCTCTCTGACAGTAAACTGAATATGTTTGAGTTGTGGACAAAATGAGACATTTGAGGACGTCATCTTGGACTTCGGGAAACACTGATCAATATTAAACAACTAATCAATTAGTCATAAAAATGATTCACAGATGAATTGATAATGAAAATAATCATTAGTTGCTACCCTAAAAAGATGTTTTCTTCAGTGTGTACAACACGTCTCTGCAGCACCACAGTCATTTTTAAACAAAAATCAAGTTTTATCAAATATTGCACATCCTCCAATTTGAAAATTGCAGAAGGCCATATTACAGTTTCCATAAAATTCTTATTAGTTGTTTTATATCCAGTCCAAGTTTCCACTATCTAGAGAGCTGGTTTAAATTCATGCATGGCGCTTGTGTAACAGTGTCCTCCAACCACTGTGGGGTGCTGTAGGACTGTGGTTCAGCGAACGTGGCTCTGGCCAGAGAACAGTGTCATCAGTTGGATTTCATTTTTATTTATGTAAAACTTAAATTTTGAAACATGAATGAAATGTCTGCAAAAATGCGACAAGACTGTGATGTTCCACGAAACAGCTGCAACAGCTGCAGCTTTCAGAAAGTTAAGACTGCCTGGAAAAATGAGCCAAAACAATCGAGAAAGACTAAATATGGTGGAAATCAGACTAATTTCAAAATATGTCACTATTATACCAAAATGTGTTTCATGTGTCTACTTTTCAGAATTATGATTCAATAAAATATTGGATTGGGTAATAATAAAAAAAATCAGTAGATTAATGAATAAATTAATCAAAAAATTAGATTAATCCTTGAAAAAATAATTGTTAGGTGCAGCCCTAATTACTGAAACAAGTATTTACCAAAATTACAGCGGCACAGATATGTCATATCTGCTGATGTTAACACATTTAACATCAGCAGGACGGAGCAACGTCATGAAATGCAGAGAGAGAATTGAGTTGTTGAGCTACATGAACCTCACAGCACATCATTAGTTACTTCTGCACTGTACAGGAAACATAGCGGACAGAAGGTAGCCGAGCAACAAGAGGCAAAAACAGTGTGACTACAAAACACAATTTCAAAATAAAAGTCTCTGAACACAGATATGTCATACAGGCCCTCGATACCAATACTGGAGTGGATTGGTCCCATCTCTAACAGTTTACTATAGATAGACAGATAGATACATACATAAATAAACAAACAAAATAAATTCAAAGTTTCATACAAGACTTTGTCCTACACTTAATAAAAACTGTCCAAGAGTACGTAGTCAGTAGGACACGTCACATTTCTTGTTTTATATCTATGGAAAATACCTGCTCCTCATCACTTCCCCTCCAGTCATGTAGTTTAGTTCTGCTAGTTTAGTTAAATATCCTCATGTAACGTTTGTTACTTAAGCAAACTCGTCACTAACTGAAGAGTAGGGAACAGACAAGGCAGTTGGGGGAAACGCTGACTGTGACTCCAGAGACCGGCGAGGAGAGATAAAGAACTGTCAAGGAGGCGAACCCTGGATCAGAGATGGTCTGCGTGAGGCCGACCCTGCTGGCCTGTGAGTATGTTCATGTCAGGTAGATGGAGGCTCAGGGTAGCAAGTTTTCTGTTTTCTTAAAGTGTCTCCTGTATAAAAACAATCATTTATACTATAGTGTATCAATATTAAGTTAAATAATAATGTAGTTTCATCTTTAACACAGATTGTAGAAACTGATTGCATTAACAGTGGATCAGACAACTAAAAGTGAGTCAAAGTAAAAGTAAAGTACGTATTTTAACACAAAATACTCAAATTTGTACTTGAGTACAGTACTTTGTGGTCCAGTGAGTCAGATTTAGAGGGATTTATTGTCAGGATATGACAGAAATGGAATTTAACATTCATGATTATGTTTTCATTACTTTAGAATAACCAGAAAATAAGTTAGTTTTGAAGGAGCCCTTTATGTCTACAGAGGGAGCAGCTCCTCTTCATGGAGGCTGCCATGTTGAACCATCTTGTTTCTACAGCAGCTCAGACTGGACCAACAAATAGATACAGACTTTAATGTTTTGTACACTCAAAGTGTAAGTTCTCCTACATGCTTGGAAGGAGGTAGTGAGATGAGATGTTTGCCTCCTCCAAGGTCAGCTAGAGGCAACTAAATCCTACACACTGCTCCTTTAATTCATTTTGCTTATATGGAAATATCAATCACCATTTCATAAAATCCACTGACTTCTTCAAATGTCAACCAAAAACCCAAAGAGTTAATTTTATAAGGACATAAAATAGAAAATAAGTAGGGATGTTATTAACGACTAATTTCCTTGAGGATTAAACAAAATTAAAATAGTTAATGAAATGTAAACTGTGTGTGAGTGTAGCTAATGTTAGCATTGGTAGCACCAGCAGCCTGCTCTCCTCGCAGGTTAATGTCTGCAGGCCTGTGCTGAACGTTGTTACACGTTGAGTTGATTCTGACACAACTTATGTACAACCTGATTTTCATTTCCTACATCAAATACTGACAAACCAAAGCTGGTTTCGTTGTCATCTGTCCAACCTTCCACTGCTGGTTTACATCCCAGGAGATGCTGCTCTTCTGAGACACGACAAATAGCCAAAAACAAATGTTTTTAACGTTTACAATTCATTTTAAAAGATATGTCATTTCTGTGTATCCCCGGATAGTTTTAAGAAGGACAAATAAACTGAGCTACTTCATTATAGTAATTTAACTAGGGTTCAACTTACACAGTGGTTTTCAGGGGAGCCCTATTTTCTGGTGAGCACAGCTTCTAAAATTTCCAGACATGTGCATGACTCTGAAAAATGCAGAATAAAAAGCTCTGACCCTCATCTGATGCTCCACAATGGAAACAAGTTCAGAGTGGGAGTGTCAAGGCAGTTTGATGCCCGTCAAGATCCTTTCAATGCACGTTCTGCCATTTAGAACAATGGTGTACTTGAGAACGCGTTAGTCATACTCTGATCTTTGTGAATGTAAACTAATGTGGAGAGTTCTTAAACAAAATAACTCATACATACCTGCATAGAAACAGCTGTTCTGTTGTGTGCATCTCTCTCTCACACTGTGTCCTCACTGACTGTCCCTTCACTTCCCCTTCTGTCTGTGGACTGTTATAATCGAGAGAAAGTAGAATTAGAGCCGACACTTCAGTTTGCAACAATGAAAAGCAAACAGGGACCAAAGTGAGTAAGACGTTCTGTCTGTATCAATGACCTCCGTGTCAGAACCTCACACAGCACAGCGGTCAGGGTGGAACACACAACAGAGCACACAGGTGTTCATAACTGAAGATACATGTTCGGAAATTATAATACAATGTGCAAATTAGCACACATCATTGTATTTTCATTTATTTATTTCAGGACCCTCATGTTTTAGAGCTCATGTCCTTTCAGGTGAGCCGAGCTCCTCTTAGCTTCCCCGAAATTCAAACTGTGAATTTAACTAATGTATTAATTGCTTTGGTAAACAAACAGAAGAGCTAAACCTCTGACGATTGCAGCTCCTCTTATCTGAGGCATTAGGGGAAATTGTTATTTCTGTTTATTTATTTTCAGTTTTATTGATATGCTGCAAAAAACATAAGAGAGATTTATCACCCAGTTACAGTCTGTCCGTCTGTCTTTCAGTTCTGGCTGTTATGCTCATCCTGATTTCAGTAACCAGTGAGTATTGATATTAGTGTTATATTCATTTTCTGTCTTGTTATTTATACAGATATTTGCTGACATGCTTATGTGGTAAAGTTCTTAAGTTAACTAGGCTACAACACAGGTTGTATGAATGTATTAATGAATGTGAACACCAGCACTACATCAGTCCTGCTTATTTTCTGTCTGAAGCTCCTCTCTCGTTAAAACGCTGCATTAACATTAGTTTTATGGAAACTGAACCAGGTGCAGGATGCACCATTCCCCATATTCACACGACATTCATTTTCCTCTGATTTCAAACTGTACACTGTTTTCCAGGTCATACGTCATATATATGTAGAGAATCTGACTAATTGTCATTTCACTGCCTCCCAACTGATCAGCAACTTAAAAGACAGCAGATAGTGAAAATTCAGGGGGACACCAGGCCATATTTCAAAATATAGATAAGATATTTGATAACCTGTTATTTACCTCAGCTAACATTAGCATCCAGCCACTTCCTAGCTAACGTTATCATTTGATCATTTTACTTGGCATGATAGGTAAGGTGTAAACTGATTCTGAAAAATCAATGCACATTAGATATTTGGACACAAGTGAAGTTCAGTAGATGTACTGCTGTCTCTTCACCAACCTCAGAAATGTTCTGGCTCAGTCATTAACGTTATGTGACATTAAACTCACTGAAATGGATATTTCTGTTTTTGTTCATACAGATTAATCCAACAAAAAAAGTTAGAGGCACTGTAGCAGCATGGGTTCAGTGTGGCAGTAAGGATGCTAGCTAGAAAGATGTCTGACTCACCAGATACACACTGCTGGTGTAAGTCTTGCCATTGGTTGCTTGGTCCAAGTGGAATCATGGCGTTTGCGTCTACATCGATGCATCTCCTTCAAGCTGCAACCTAGACACTGAAAACTGCAAATTAGCACCTGGAGCACTCATGGTACAAATATAAAAAAGCTAACAGCTGTTACTAGTGATGGACTCGTTTTAATAGCAGAGCTCACCTCCTGATGTGCAAATGTTCCACCAAAATAAGTTCCCCCTCAACACTATTTTGCAGCAGCACCATCGCTGCATCCTGGGCTTAGCATTTGTGATTGGTTCAAAGAAATGCAAACAAGGCAGGGCATTTTTTCCTCTATAGCAGAATGTGTATGTGTGGACTCAAACTTTTCTCCAGTGCCAAGTCCTGTGGACAGACGTCTGCCTATGTGAGGCTAGCCAGGACGTGGCTGAATGCTAACGTTAGCTGTCTCAAAGCAGCTAACTGGTGATCAAATTAGGCATTTTACTTACTGAACTGAAATATGGCCCAATGTTCCTCCACGTTGTCACTATTCATTGGCTTTTGAGTTGCTGATCAGTCGAGAAGTGGCATATGGGTAGTTAAGGGCACCTGGGAAGGCAGAGTGGTGCCGTTCGATGCAACTTTGGTGGGAACATTGTTGGCTAACTTCTTGTGTAACTTGGGTCTTATTGGAGTTTAGTAATATAATTAGGTTTACAGCTCATGATGAAACTCTTATTCATGTGCACTTAAGGCCAAGTCAACTCTGAATCATCATCATCAGAGGAGGACGAGGAGAGAAAAGGGTAAGAAAATCTGCTGTTCTGTGTTAAACACTTGATTGAAATATTTAAACAAAGTTCTGTTTTGGAGTCAGTATGAAGGAATTCCTCAAACAAGGCTTTAAGGGGAGTCAAGATCCCTGTACCTTTCCTCCTCTTCTCACCCTTTTTCTGACCTTTTTCACAGCTCTGAAAAAACAGAAGCAGAGCATCCATGCAAAGCAAAGGCAGTGGAAACTGAAGACAGCAGTGAAGAGGATGAAGACAGGTCAGTAATTTCACCTCCACCTGACTCATCATCACTTTATCTCCACGCTCTACTATTTTGTCCTATGATTTTTTTTTTCCTTTCTAACGAATATTTCCAGCATACTGGAAACAAACTATTTGACCAACTTATTTAAATGCAGAAGGTGTACGGTTGTATTTCTGTTTAAAAATGAAACTATGTGTGAGAATACTTAATTTCTTGACACTTTGTAAGTTTATTTTGTTTATTCGATGCGCTGAACGCGTCAGCCCCCAATCTTACAACTTTTTACAGGCAATCATAATGCCAAGAATTGGCTTTTAAATTTTTTTTAGACTTTTTGAATTTTAAACTTTAAATTTTTACATTTTTATATTGTAGACTTTTCTGCATTGATTCATAAATTTTCAAGGCAGAATTGATTTTTTCCACACAATCCTAATAGGATGTTGTAAATCCTTAAACTAAAAAAACAGGCCTGAAGGTGTGTTGGGGTAAATACCAGAAACAAATCAATTTGACTGATTTGTTTATGATTATATTTCTAACATGCTGCTCAGTAAAAGACATCCGAGAGTGTTTGGACACATTAGATGTCATGCTAAAAGTTAACCTTTCAGTCTTTATGGTTCTGAATGTGATCCTGTCAAAGTCATTAAATGAATAATTCAAAATGTTTCTGCATTTATTTAGTTTGGACAAACAAAATAGTTTTCAGAGGCTAATGATGAGATGAGAAAACAATTACAATCCATCTTAGTCCATGAAAATATTTGGTTTAGCATATCTGTAATGTACGGAGCTCCTAAAGTGTCATGAAGAAAAAAAAAACTAGATCGTGCGCACGCGATAATAAAACATGCGCACGAGATGATAAAGGTCCCTTTGAAAAGTACTGTCTTCTGTGAAGTCTCCGTCGCTGTCTGAATGCAGATCCCTCTGGATCCAACTCAGCCTCTTACGTCTTCTTTTTTAACTTTTAGGCCATTTTCTTGGCACTTGGTAAACATCCATCATATCCATGCGTGATGCCAACTTAATGAATGTTATTCATTTTGTTGTTGTGTATTATTTGTTTTGTTTGGTAAATGCTGTGTTCATGTTGTGAGAAAGTAACCTGAATTTGGGTCAAAGTAGATAACTGCAGTGGCAGCTTTGTGTCAGTGGGTGGCAGTGTGAGACCGTTGTTTGCACTGGTCTGTGGTCAGGACCGTTGCTCTGCTGGTTTCCTCTCATAGCAACAGAGGATCCAGTTGAGTCCAGTCGCGTCTCCCTGCCTCATCATTGTTCCCTGCAGTACAGGACACACACATATAACTGTTCATGGGTGCCGCAGCCCGGTACCCGTAACACATGCATCTTCCCCGGACCCTGTAATTGTTCCTGGATGAAGTCAATAACACGGCCTAAATCTGCACAGTCCTTCCGTCGGCTGAGCCTATTGTTCTTCAGTATGCGCAGCAAAGTACTCCTGCTGATGATTATCCTATGTCTCCTGGCAAGAGCAACAAGAAGTGAAAATAAAAGTTAATTAGCTGAGTTCTTCTCTCCATTGTATCGCGTGTGTTACTGTGAACATCTGAAGTGGTCACTACTGAGAGCCGTATGCATGGACAAGTCAAAGCTGGGAAATAATTGTATCTCGAGCGCACGTTTTAGTATCGTGTGCACGATTTAGCTTAAACGTGTGCACGTTTTATTATCTCGTGCGCACGTTTAAGTATCTCGTGTGCTCGTTTTACTAACTCGTGCGCACGATATATATATTTTTTTCTGCATGACACTTTAGGGGCTCCGTAGTAATGTTCTATAATTTGTTTGTTTGGATACAACTGGCATACAACTTGGTTTTTGTCAAAGTCTTCTTCCCATTCAACTTCATAGAGGCCAAAACTTCTCCATATGTTAGCTGGTCGGGTTGTGTCCATCGGTGGTTGCTCATGCTCAGCCATCCTCATGAAAACCGTGAAGTAGGCCAGCTAAAAATGTAAACATGACAAAATTGTTTCTGTCTGTTTGATTCCATCATTGACTTGGTTCAGTTGTAAGGAATGTACTGCCTGGTTTTAAACTGGTTTAAGAGGCCATCATGATAACAAGAACTGGGCCTCGTAAACATGTAACTCAGAGGCAAGACTTTCCAACAGTTCTACTGACTTTCCACCCACAGCTTGGGAAAAATGAAAGCAGGATGTCCACGCACAATAAAAGCAACAAAATTTGAAGACAGCAGTGAAGAGGACAATAACAGGTCAGTAACTGCACCTTCACCTGACTCAACATGTTTTTATTGCCATCTTATGATACCAAACTCAGATTTTCTTCCATCCAAAGACAATTTCCAGAGTGGCAGATGTCATGCAACTCCTAGAGAGTAAATACCAGTAACAAAGAACTTATTGGGACATAATTTGACGAATTTGTTTATAGTCCTGTGATGAACTGGCGACTTGTCCAGGGTGTACCCTGCCTCTCGCCCAATGTCAGCTGGGATAGGCTTCAGCTCCCCGTGACCCTTCGGGAATAAGCGGTTTCAGAAAATGGATGGATGGATGGAATTTGTTTATTATCATGTCTCAAACATGCTGAAAGTCTGTCCAGCTCATTTAAAAAGTCAGTTCAGACACATGAGAGAGAGATGTTATGTTTAAATTCAACTTGTCATTGAAGCCAAAATGCTTCCATATGCTAGCTGGTCAGATTATATCCATCTGCATTTTCTCAGGCTCAGCCATCCTGACCAAAAAATCAATAACTGGCTTTGTTGAGAATGTAAATATGATGCATGTGTTTATGTCTGTCTCTTTCCACCATCTCACTGGTTCAGTCTCAACGAACAGTATCACCCAATCTTCCAAAATTGTTACAGGCGAAAGTAGTCGATATAAGCAATAATGTCAAGATCATCTTTTAAGAGAGAATCACTATGTATGTAAGAACTGATTTTTCCCCTCACACAGTGTAAACTCGTAACACAGAAGGAAAGCTGTCAGGAGGAGCTCAGCTCACGCTCAGCCATTCTCTCCAAAACTCAACAACTGGCCTAGTTCAGAATGTAAACACAACGCACCTTTACATCTGTTTTGTCTCACCATCTAATTGATTAATCTGTAAAGAATGTACGACCCAATCTTACAAAACTGTCATAGGAGATCATAATGTCAACAACTTTTTCAGATTATAGACTTTTCTACATGGATTCTTAATCTTTCAAATGAGAACTGCAATGCACCTGAAAACTAGGACAGGCTAAAGCAGACACTCAGAAGCAAGGCATTGAGGGGAGTTGAGCTCTCTGTAGTTTTTCTTCCTTCTCATGTGTTCTAATCTACCTTCCACAGCTCTACAAAACACCAAGCAAAAGCAGCAAAAATTATGGACAACAGTGAAGAGGAAAAAGACAGGTCAATAACTTCATTTACACTTTTTATGATCTCAAACTCTGATTTTCTTCTCTTTAAAGAAGAATGACAGACTTCATACACCCCCAGGGGTTAGAAATCGGTAACAAGCAATTTCACGAACTTATTTGGTCATTCTTAAATTTGTTTTCGATAATATTTTTAACATGCTGAGAATCTGTCTTGCTCAAAAAGTGGTGTTATGTGCCACAGTGTGTGTGTGTGTGTGTGTATGTGTTCCTGAGGTCTCCTTAGCTCAAGTACTGCACCTCCCTCACCCATAACCCCATTGTGCAGCTGCAGTGAATGTCAGGGCTGCAGTCAATCAGCAATCAGGGCCTGGTGCTCAAAAGCAGGGAGACTGCAGCTGTATGGGACCAGTGGGCAATTTGGCAGATGAAGGGCTGCATGTCTGCAGTCTAGTCCTGCAGGGGTAGGCTAGACTGCCAGTAGTTGTGTGTGTAATGTGCTTTGCTAGCTCTCCCAGCTAGCATAGTCACTCATGTTTGTGTATTCTGTGTCTTGCTAGCTTTCACAGTTAGCAGGGACACTCATTGGGTGCGTCATGTGACTTGTAAACTTTGCAGGCTTACAAAGTCACTTGTTGTCTTCTGTGTCTGTGTTTTGTTAGCCACCCTTGCTTGTTATGTTTGCTTTACTTCATTTAATATTAACTTAATTTGTTAACAAGAAGAACCTTTGTTTACACCCTTGTCTCAGTTTTCCCTTCTTTGTTTTCTCCCAGTTACATTTATTTATTGTTACAACCCTCATCCCACAGCACAAACCTGGGAGTTGTAACAGTGGGTCAGAGTCAGATTGTGCACATCAGGAGTTATTTATCAGTCATCTTTGTTTTATAAAGCAAACACAATATGATTGCTCCATTTTCCCTTCACCGTCGTACAAGCCTTTCACATGCTGTGTGGTCAAATTGTATCCATCTGGGTTAGCTTACATTCTCAACAAAACTCAAAAGTATCTTAGTTTAGAAAGTAAACACCACATGTTTACATATATCAAGTTTCACCAGCAATGTACTTCAGACAAACAGGAGGTACAATTTTGTCTTACAAAAGTATTACAAGCAATCATAATGTTAAGATTTGACTATAAAAACTTCTGACTGACTTTTATGCATCAGTTCATAATCTCTCAAAAGAGAATAGCAATACTTCCAAGATTTTTCCCCCTGATCTAGTAGGACAGTTTACACCCCAAACTCAGAAGTGAGGCTTTCAGGGGAGTAGAGGTCTGCATAGCTTTCCTTCTCTCTCACAGTTTTCTTACCCTCCTTCCACAGATCTGAAAAAACAAAAGTGAGATGTCCACACAAAGAGAAAGCAGCAAAAAATGAAGACTGCAGTGAAAAGGACAAAGACAGGTCAATAACTTTACCTATAAATCATCATGGCTTAATGGGTCAGTAACTGCACCTTCACCTGAATGATCATCTCTTGATCTCCTTCTTATGATCCTGAACTCAAGATTTTCTCTTGTCCAAACAGTATTTCCACAAAAGACCTCATACAACTACTGATGGGTAAACCCTTGATTCAGAAGCAAGGCTTTCAGGGGAACAGTGAAGAGGACAAAGGCAGGTCAGTAACTTCAACTTCACCTGAATCATCTTGTCTTTATCTCCATCTTCTTATCCCAAACACAGACTGCCTCTCACAGACTATGATCTACTTAATGCAGCAACTGACGGTTGATCCTAGAAATGAACTATCTGACCAACTTATCGTCTGTCTATTGTCAAGTCTGTTCCGCTCAATAAATCAAGTCTGGGACAGTGTGGACACATCCAACATCATATATTCATCATCAACATCATCGATGTAACCTAGTTCCTTTTCCCTTCAAATTGTAGGAGCAAAAATTCTGCCATACATTAGCTCAGTGGTGCCCAACCCTGGTCGTCAGGGACCCCTGTCCTGCATGTTTTAGATGTTTCCCTGTTCCAACACACCTGATTCAAATGATCAGCTCATCATCAAGCCTCTGCAGAAGCCTAATAACAACCTGGGCTGCGTTTCCCAGTTTCGATGTATCTTAGCGCTCTACGAAGGTCTCTAAGATATACCTTAGCAAAGGAACTTCCTTTCCTACAAGTGTTTCCCAAACTGTCCCTTAGCGGGTGTTCTTACAAAGAGCTGTAAAGGTACATCGTAGGTTGGAACTGTCCTTCGCCACGGTGCTGAAAGTGTAAGTAAGGAGACTAAGCTTAAGGGAAACCTTAAGATACAACTTACGACACACGTAGCGCTACAAAGGATCTGGGAAATGGGGCCCAGATCATTTGAATCAGGAAACCATCATCTTTTTATCTCCATCTTATGATCCCAAACTCAGGTTTTCCTCTACCTATCACAGGTCTAGAAAAACAAAAGGGTATCCACACAAAGCAAAAGCAGCACAAATTAAAGACCACAGTGAAAAGGACAAAGACAGGTCAGTAACTTCACCTACATCTGAATAAGCTTTTGATCTCTTTCCTATGATCCTAAACTCAGATTCCCTCTCACACACTGTTTCTAGTATGACCTACCTAACGCTGCTACTGAGACATTTATTGTGTTCAAAGAATGACAGACCTCATACAACTACTGAAGGGTAAGTACCTGTAACAAGCAATCTGACCAACTTCTTTGTCATAATTTCACTGATTTCTTTGTGTTTATATTTTTTTAACATGCAGGGATTCTGACCCGCTCAATAAAATAGGTTCAAGACAGTTTGGACACATGAGACTTTATTTTTAAACTTACTTTGTCATTGTATCCACACTATGTCACAAAAGTGAGTACACCCCTCACGTTTCAGCAACCATATTATTATATCTTCTTAAGGGACAATACTATAGAAATGAAGCTTGGATATAACTTAGAGTAGTCAGTGTACAGCTTGTATAGCAGTATAGATTTATTGTCCTCTGAAAATGACTCAACACACAACCATTATTGTCTAAATAGCTGGCAACACAAGTAGGTACACCTCACAGTGAACATGTCCAAATTGTGCCCAAAGTGTCAACACTTTGTGTATTTGTGTGAGCACCATTATTATCTTGCACTGCCTTAATCCTCTTGGGCATGAAATTCACCAGAGCTGCACATGTTGTTACTAGAATCCTCTTCCACTCAGTTTCAGGGTGTTACCAATCTTCTTATAGCCCAGGTCATCTTCGTGGAGAGCAACAATTCAATTTCTCACATCCTCAGAGAGTTCTTTGCCATGAGGTGCCTTGTTGAACATCCACTGGCCAATATGAGAGAATTGTACCCAAACCACCAAATTTAACAGCTCTAATCCATGACACACAAATTTGTATGGTCCAGTCAAGCAGGCAAAAACATGAACATGATGAATAGGTATCAATAAGGGTGGACTCAATTGTGTTGCCAGCTATTTAGACAATAATGGCTGTGTGTTGAGTAATTTTCAGTGGATAGAAAATCTATACTGCTATACAAGCTGTACAGTGACTACTCTATATTCAAGTTTAATTTCTATAGTATTGTCTCTTGGGAAGATATAATAAAATGGTTGCTGAAACGTGAAGAGTGTACTCATTTTTGTGACATACTGTATGTGCAGTTGCTCACACTCAATCATCCTCAACAAAACTCAAGAAGTAGCCAGGTTTAGGACATAAACACCACACATTTGCTTCTGTTCTGTTTCACCATCCGCTTGGTTCAACAATAATGAAAGCAGAACTCAGTCTGACAAAACTATTACATGCAATTATCAATTCATAATCTTTCAAGAGAGAATCGTGTGGCATCTAAGAATCATTTTTGTTAGTGTTGCAATCCTGTAATTCAGGAGCAAGGCTTTCATTGGAATTGAGGGAATTGAGCTGCCAATCACTTTTATCCTGTCTCACATTTCTTTAACCTTCACTTCCACAGCTCTGGAACAAGAAAACGAGAACGTACAGACAAAGATGAAGCAGAGAGAACTGAATACAGCAGTGAAAAGGACAAAGACAGGTCAGTGACTGCAGTTCCCCTTGTATCCTCTCCTCTGTACCTCTATCCTATGTGCCCAAACTCAGGTCCTCTCCGATTTAAAAAATATATGGAGAATGACAGACCTCATATAACCATGGGAAGTCAACACCAGTAGCAAATAATTTGTTTGTGTGGTCATAATTTCAGAGATATCTTTAGTTTTTATATTATTAACACACTTCAAGTCTGACCTGCTCAATCAAACAGGCCCAGTTTCCAAGAAAGAATCGCCATGCATCTAACATTCAAGGTCTTTCTTTCACCCCTAAAAAGATGCTGTAAACCCATCGTTTGGAAACAGTACTTTCAGGGTTAATAGCTTTTCCCCCATCTCACAGTCTTTCTAACCTCCTCTCCACAGATACAGAAGAACAGAAGAAGATGATCTGCGCAAAGAAAAGGAAGGAAGAATTAAAGACCGCAGTAAAAAGGACAAAGACAGTAAAACAACGGAAGAGTGGGAACGAAAAATTACACGCCGCAAGGAAGAGTACACAGACAGGTAAATGACCTTGTCTTCAGTTGAATCATCTTCCTTTCTATCTCCCTCTGATGATCCCAAACTCAGATTTTCTCCTCAGTTCAAAGACTGTCCCAAAATTAACAGACATCATACCAGTCCTTAGGGGTGAAAATCGGGAACAAGCACTTTGACTTGATTGGGGTTATGATCTGAAAGATTTCTTTATGAATACACTTTTACCAGACTGAGATTCTGCCCACACACGTTTACATCTGTCTCATATCTCCATCCGATTGTTTCCATATTTTGCTAAACGGCTCCAGGCGATCATAATGCCAATCATTGGGTTTTAACATTTTGATTATTGATTTTTCTGCATTGATTTATCTTCCAAGGACCAATCGCGTTACGTCTAGGAATCCATATTGTCGGCCACCCCTCATCGGGGGCTGCAAACCTGTAACTCAAAAGCAAGGCTTTCATGGGGACTGAGCTCCCCATTGCTTCTTCCCCTTCTCACATTTTTTTAACCTTCACTTCCGCAGCTCTGGAACAAGAAAACGAGAACGTACAGACAAAGATGAAGCAAAGAGAACTGAATACAGCAGTGAAAAGGACAAAGACAGGTCAGTAACTGCAGTTCCCCTTGTATCCTCTCCTCTGTACCTCTATCCTATGTGCCCGAACTCAGGTCCTCTCCGATTTAAAAAATATAGAGAATGACAGACCTCATATAACCATGGGAAGTCAACACCAGTAGCAAATAATTTGTTTGTGTGGTCATAATTTCAGAGATATCTTTAGTTTTTATATTATTAACACACTTCAAGTCTGACCTGCTCAATCAAACAGGCCCAGTTTCCAAGAAAGAATCGCCATGCATCTAACATTCAAGGTCTTTCTTTCACCCCTAAAAAGATGCTGTAAACCCATCGTTTGGAAACAGTACTTTCAGGGTTAATAGCTTTTCCCCCATCTCACAGTCTTTCTAACCTCCTCTCCACAGATACAGAAGAACAGAAGAAGATGATCTGCGCAAAGAAAAGGAAGGAAGAATTAAAGACCGCAGTAAAAAGGACAAAGACAGTAAAACAACGGAAGAGTGGGAACGAAAAATTACACGCCGCAAGGAAGAGTACACAGACAGGTAAATGACCTTGTCTTCAGTTGAATCATCTTCCTTTCTATCTCCCTCTGATGATCCCAAACTCAGATTTTCTCCTCAGTTCAAAGACTGTCCCAACAATAACAGACATCATACCAGTCCTTGGGGGTGAAAATTGGGAACAAGCACTTTGACTTGATTGGGGTTATGATCTGAAAGATTTCTTTATTGATACACTTTTAACAGACTGAGATTCTGCCCACACACGTTTACATCTGTCTCATATCTCCATCCGATTGTTTCCATATTTTGCTAAATGGCTCCAGGCGATCATAATGCCAATCATTGGCTTTTAACATTTTGATTATTGATTTTTCTGCATTGATTTATCTTCCAAGGACCAACCGCGTTACGTCTAGGGATCCGTATTGTCGGCCACCCCTCATCGGGGGCTGCAAACCTGTAACTCAAAAGCAAGGCTTTCATGGGGACTGAGCTCCCCATTGCTTCTTCCCCTTCTCACATTTTTTTAACCTTCACTTCCACAGCTCTGGAACAAGAAAACGAGAACGTACAGACAAAGATGAAGCAGAGAGAACTGAATACAGCAGTGAAAAGGACAAAGACAGGTCAGTGACTGCAGTTCCCCTTGTATCCTTTCCTCTGTACCTCTATCCTATGTGCCCAAACTCAGGTCGTCTCCGATTTAAAAAATATAGAGAATGACAGACCTCATATAACCATGGGAAGTCAACACCAGTAGCAAATAATTTGTTTGTGTGGTCATAATTTCATAGATATCTTTAGTTTTTATATTATTAACACACTTCAAGTCTGACCTGCTCAATCAAACAGGCCCAGTTTCCAAGAAAGAATCGCCATGCATCTAACATTCAAGGTCTTTCTTTCACCCCTAAAAAGATGCTGTAAACCCATCGTTTGGAAACAGTACTTTCAGGGTTAATAGCTTTTCCCCCATCTCACAGTCTTTCTAACCTCCTCTCCACAGATACAGAAGAACAGAAGAAGATGATCTGCGCAAAGAAAAGGAAGGAAGAATTAAAGACCGCAGTAAAAAGGACAAAGACAGTAAAACAACGGAAGAGTGGGAACGAAAAATTACACGCCGCAAGGAAGAGTACATAGACAGGTAAATGACCTTGTCTTCAGTTGAATCATCTTCCTTTCTATCTCCCTCTGATGATCCCAAACTCAGATTTTCTCCTCAGTTCAAAGACTGTCCCAACAATAACAGATACCAGTCCTTGGGGGTGAAAATTGGGAACAAGCACTTTGACTTGATTGGGGTTATGATCTGAAAGATTTCTTTATGAATACACTTTTAACAGACTGAGATTCTGCCCACACACGTTTACATCTGTCTCATATCTCCATCCGATTGTTTCCATATTTTGCTAAACGGCTCCAGGCGATCATAATGCCAATCATTGGGTTTTAAGATTTTGATTATTGATTTTTCTGCATTGATTTATCTTCCAAGGACCAATCGCGTTACGTCTAGGGATCCGTATTGTCGGCCACCCCTCATCGGGGGCTGCAAACCTGTACCTCAAAAGCAAGGCTTTCATGGGACTGAGCTCCCCATTGCTTCTTCCCCTTCTCACATTTTTTTAACCTTCACTTCCACAGCTCTGGAACGAGAAAACGAGAACGTACAGACAAAGATGAAGCAGAGAGAAGTGAATACAGCAGTGAAAAGGACAAAGACAGGTCAGTGACTGCAGTTCCCCTTGTATCCTCTCCTCTGTACCTCTATCCTATGTGCCCAAACTCAGGTCCTCTCCGATTTAAAAAATATATGGAGAATGACAGACCTCATATAACCATGGGAAGTCAACACCAGTAGCAAATAATTTGTTTGTGTGGTCATAATTTCAGAGATATCTTTAGTTTTTATATTATTAACACACTTCAAGTCTGACCTGCTCAATCAAACAGGCCCAGTTTCCAAGAAAGAATCGCCATGCATCTAACATTCAAGGTCTTTCTTTCACCCCTAAAAAGATGCTGTAAACCCATTGTTTGGAAACAGTACTTTCAGGGTTAATAGCTTTTCCCCCATCTCACAGTCTTTCTAACCTCCTCTCCACAGATACAGAAGAACAGAAGAAGATGATCTGCGCAAAGAAAAGGAAGGAAGAATTAAAGACCGCAGTAAAAAGGACAAAGACAGTAAAACAACGGAAGACTGGGAACGAAAAATTACACGCCGCAAGGAAGAGTACATAGACAGGTAAATGACCTTGTCTTCAGTTGAATCATCTTCCTTTCTATCTCCCTCTGATGATCCCAAACTCAGATTTTCTCCTCAGTTCAAAGACTGTCCCAAAATTAACAGACATCATACCAGTCCTTAGGGGTGAAAATCGGGAACAAGCACTTTGACTTGATTGGGGTTATGATCTGAAAGATTTCTTTATGAATACACTTTTACCAGACTGAGATTCTGCCCACACACGTTTACATCTGTCTCATATCTCCATCCGATTGTTTCCATATTTTGCTAAATGGCTCCAGGCGATCATAATGCCAATCATTGGGTTTTAACATTTTGATTATTGATTTTTCTGCATTGATTTATCTTCCAAGGACCAATCGCGTTACGTCTAGGGATCCGTATTGTCGGCCACCCCTCATCGGGGGCTGCAAACCTGTACCTCAAAAGCAAGGCTTTCATGGGACTGAGCTCCCCATTGCTTCTTCCCCTTCTCACATTTTTTTAACCTTCACTTCCACAGCTCTGGAACGAGAAAACGAGAACGTACAGACAAAGATGAAGCAGAGAGAAGTGAATACAGCAGTGAAAAGGACAAAGACAGGTCAGTGACTGCAGTTCCCCTTGTATCCTCTCCTCTGTACCTCTATCCTATGTGCCCAAACTCAGGTCCTCTCCCATTTAAAAAATATATGGAGAATGACAGACCTCATATAACCATGGGAAGTCAACACCAGTAGCAAATAATTTGTTTGTGTGGTCATAATTTCAGAGATATCTTTAGTTTTTATATTATTAACACACTTCAAGTCTGACCTGCTCAATCAAACAGGCCCAGTTTCCAAGAAAGAATCGCCATGCATCTAACATTCAAGGTCTTTCTTTCACCCCTAAAAAGATGCTGTAAACCCATTGTTTGGAAACAGTACTTTCAGGGTTAATAGCTTTTCCCCCATCTCACAGTCTTTCTAACCTCCTCTCCACAGATACAGAAGAACAGAAGAAGATGATCTGCGCAAAGAAAAGGAAGGAAGAATTAAAGACCGCAGTAAAAAGGACAAAGACAGTAAAACAACGGAAGACTGGGAACGAAAAATTACACGCCGCAAGGAAGAGTACATAGACAGGTAAATGACCTTGTCTTCAGTTGAATCATCTTCCTTTCTATCTCCCTCTGATGATCCCAAACTCAGATTTTCTCCTCAGTTCAAAGACTGTCCCAAAATTAACAGACATCATACCAGTCCTTAGGGGTGAAAATCGGGAACAAGCACTTTGACTTGATTGGGGTTATGATCTGAAAGATTTCTTTATGAATACACTTTTACCAGACTGAGATTCTGCCCACACACGTTTACATCTGTCTCATATCTCCATCCGATTGTTTCCATATTTTGCTAAATGGCTCCAGGCGATCATAATGCCAATCATTGGGTTTTAACATTTTGATTATTGATTTTTCTGCATTGATTTATCTTCCAAGGACCAATCGCGTTACGTCTAGGGATCCGTATTGTCGGCCACCCCTCATCGGGGGCTGCAAACCTGTACCTCAAAAGCAAGGCTTTCATGGGGACTGAGCTCCCCATTGCTTCTTCCCCTTCTCACATTTTTTTAACCTTCACTTCCACAGCTCTGGAACGAGAAAACGAGAACGTACAGACAAAGATGAAGCAGAGAGAAGTGAATACAGCAGTGAAAAGGACAAAGACAGGTCAGTGACTGCAGTTCCCCTTGTATCCTCTCCTCTGTACCTCTATCCTATGTGCCCAAACTCAGGTCCTCTCCCATTTAAAAAATATATGGAGAATGACAGACCTCATATAACCATGGGAAGTCAACACCAGTAGCAAATAATTTGTTTGTGTGGTCATAATTTCAGAGATATCTTTAGTTTTTATATTATTAACACACTTCAAGTCTGACCTGCTCAATCAAACAGGCCCAGTTTCCAAGAAAGAATCGCCATGCATCTAACATTCAAGGTCTTTCTTTCACCCCTAAAAAGATGCTGTAAACCCATTGTTTGGAAACAGTACTTTCAGGGTTAATAGCTTTTCCCCCATCTCACAGTCTTTCTAACCTCCTCTCCACAGATACAGAAGAACAGAAGAAGATGATCTGCGCAAAGAAAAGGAAGGAAGAATTAAAGACCGCAGTAAAAAGGACAAAGACAGTAAAACAACGGAAGACTGGGAACGAAAAATTACACGCCGCAAGGAAGAGTACATAGACAGGTAAATGACCTTGTCTTCAGTTGAATCATCTTCCTTTCTATCTCCCTCTGATGATCCCAAACTCAGATTTTCTCCTCAGTTCAAAGACTGTCCCAAAATTAACAGACATCATACCAGTCCTTAGGGGTGAAAATCGGGAACAAGCACTTTGACTTGATTGGGGTTATGATCTGAAAGATTTCTTTATGAATACACTTTTACCAGACTGAGATTCTGCCCACACACGTTTACATCTGTCTCATATCTCCATCCGATTGTTTCCATATTTTGCTAAACGGCTCCAGGCGATCATAATGCCAATCATTGGGTTTTAACATTTTGATTATTGATTTTTCTGCATTGATTTATCTTCCAAGGACCAATCGCGTTACGTCTAGGAATCCGTATTGTCGGCCACCCCTCATCGGGGGCTGCAAACCTGTACCTCAAAAGCAAGGCTTTCATGGGGCTGAGCTCCCCATTGCTTCTTCCCCTTCTCACATTTTTTTAACCTTCACTTCCACAGCTCTGGAACAAGAAAACGAGAACGTACAGACAAAGATGAAGCAGAGAGAACTGAATACAGCAGTGAAAAGGACAAAGACAGGTCAGTGACTGCAGTTCCCCTTGTATCCTCTCCTCTGTACCTCTATCCTATGTGCCCAAACTCAGGTCCTCTCCGATTTAAAAAATATATGGAGAATGACAGACCTCATATAACCATGGGAAGTCAACACCAGTAGCAAATAATTTGTTTGTGTGGTCATAATTTCATAGATATCTTTAGTTTTTATATTATTAACACACTTCAAGTCTGACCTGCTCAATCAAACAGGCCCAGTTTCCAAGAAAGAATCGCCATGCATCTAACATTCAAGGTCTTTCTTTCACCCCTAAAAAGATGCTGTAAACCCATCGTTTGGAAACAGTACTTTCAGGGTTAATAGCTTTTCCCCCATCTCACAGTCTTTCTAACCTCCTCTCCACAGATACAGAAGAACAGAAGAAGATGATCTGCGCAAAGAAAAGGAAGGAAGAATTAAAGACCGCAGTAAAAAGGACAAAGACAGTAAAACAACGGAAGAGTGGGAACGAAAAATTACACGCCGCAAGGAAGAGTACACAGACAGGTAAATGACCTTGTCTTCAGTTGAATCATCTTCCTTTCTATCTCCCTCTGATGATCCCAAACTCAGATTTTCTCCTCAGTTCAAAGACTGTCCCAACAATAACAGATACCAGTCCTTGGGGGTGAAAATTGGGAACAAGCACTTTGACTTGATTGGGGTTATGATCTGAAAGATTTCTTTATGAATACACTTTTAACAGACTGAGATTCTGCCCACACACGTTTACATCTGTCTCATATCTCCATCCGATTGTTTCCATATTTTGCTAAACGGCTCCAGGCGATCATAATGCCAATCATTGGGTTTTAACATTTTGATTATTGATTTTTCTGCATTGATTTATCTTCCAAGGACCAACCGCGTTACGTCTAGGGATCCGTATTGTCGGCCACCCCTCATCGGGGGCTGCAAACCTGTAACTCAAAAGCAAGGCTTTCATGGGGACTGAGCTCCCCATTGCTTCTTCCCCTTCTCACATTTTTTTAACCTTCACTTCCACAGCTCTGGAACGAGAAAACGAGAACGTACAGACAAAGATGAAGCAGAGAGAACTGAATACAGCAGTGAAAAGGACAAAGACAGGTCAGTGACTGCAGTTCCCCTTGTATCCTCTCCTCTGTACCTCTATCCTATGTGCCCAAACTCAGGTCCTCTCCGATTTAAAAAATATATGGAGAATGACAGACCTCATATAACCATGGGAAGTCAACACCAGTAGCAAATAATTTGTTTGTGTGGTCATAATTTCAGAGATATCTTTAGTTTTTATATTATTAACACACTTCAAGTCTGACCTGCTCAATCAAACAGGCCCAGTTTCCAAGAAAGAATCGCCATGCATCTAACATTCAAGGTCTTTCTTTCACCCCTAAAAAGATGCTGTAAACCCATCGTTTGGAAACAGTACTTTCAGGGTTAATAGCTTTTCCCCCATCTCACAGTCTTTCTAACCTCCTCTCCACAGATACAGAAGAACAGAAGAAGATGATCTGCGCAAAGAAAAGGAAGGAAGAATTAAAGACCACAGTAAAAAGGACAAAGACAGTAAAACAACGGAAGACTGGGAACGAAAAATTACACGCCGCAAGGAAGAGTACATAGACAGGTAAATGACCTTGTCTTCAGTTGAATCATCTTCCTTTCTATCTCCCTCTGATGATCCCAAACTCAGATTTTCTCCTCAGTTCAAAGACTGTCCCAAAATTAACAGACATCATACCAGTCCTTAGGGGTGAAAATCGGGAACAAGCACTTTGACTTGATCGGGGTTATGATCTGAAAGATTTCTTTATGAATACACTTTTACCAGACTGAGATTCTGCCCACACACGTTTACATCTGTCTCATATCTCCATCCGATTGTTTCCATATTTTGCTAAACGGCTCCAGGCGATCATAATGCCAATCATTGGGTTTTAACATTTTGATTATTGATTTTTCTGCATTGATTTATCTTCCAAGGACCAATCGCGTTACGTCTAGGAATCCGTATTGTCGGCCACCCCTCATCGGGGGCTGCAAACCTGTACCTCAAAAGCAAGGCTTTCATGGGGCTGAGCTCCCCATTGCTTCTTCCCCTTCTCACATTTTTTTAACCTTCACTTCCACAGCTCTGGAACAAGAAAACGAGAACGTACAGACAAAGATGAAGCAGAGAGAACTGAATACAGCAGTGAAAAGGACAAAGACAGGTCAGTGACTGCAGTTCCCCTTGTATCCTCTCCTCTGTACCTCTATCCTATGTGCCCAAACTCAGGTCGTCTCCGATTTAAAAAATATAGAGAATGACAGACCTCATATAACCATGGGAAGTCAACACCAGTAGCAAATAATTTGTTTGTGTGGTCATAATTTCATAGATATCTTTAGTTTTTATATTATTAACACACTTCCAAGTCTGACCTGCTCAATCAAACAGGCCCAGTTTCCAAGAAAGAATCGCCATGCATCTAACATTCAAGGTCTTTCTTTCACCCCTAAAAAGATGCTGTAAACCCATCGTTTGGAAACAGTACTTTCAGGGTTAATAGCTTTTCCCCCATCTCACAGTCTTTCTAACCTCCTCTCCACAGATACAGAAGAACAGAAGAAGATGATCTGCGCAAAGAAAAGGAAGGAAGAATTAAAGACCGCAGTAAAAAGGACAAAGACAGTAAAACAACGGAAGAGTGGGAACGAAAAATTACACGCCGCAAGGAAGAGTACACAGACAGGTAAATGACCTTGTCTTCAGTTGAATCATCTTCCTTTCTATCTCCCTCTGATGATCCCAAACTCAGATTTTCTCCTCAGTTCAAAGACTGTCCCAACAATAACAGACGTCATACCAGTACTTAGGGGTGAAAATCGGGAACAAGCACTTTGACTTGATTGGGGTTATGATCTGAAAGATTTCTTTATGAATACACTTTTACCAGACTGAGATTCTGCCCACACACGTTTACATCTGTCTCATATCTCCATCCAATTGTTTCCATATTTTGCTAAACGGCTCCAGGCGATCATAATGCCAATCATTGGGTTTTAACATTTTGATTATTGATTTTTCTGCATTGATTTATCTTCCAAGTACCAACCGCGTTACGTCTAGGGATCCGTATTGTCGGCCACCCCTCATCGGGGGCTGCAAACCTGTAACTCAAAAGCAAGGCTTTCATGGGGACTGAGCTCCCCATTGCTTCTTCCCCTTCTCACATTTTTTTAACCTTCACTTCCACAGCTCTGGAACAAGAAAACGAGAACGTACAGACAAAGATGAAGCAAAGAGAACTGAATACAGCAGTGAAAAGGACAAAGACAGGTCAGTAACTGCAGTTCCCCTTGTATCCTCTCCTCTGTACCTCTATCCTATGTGCCCGAACTCAGGTCCTCTCCGATTTAAAAAATATAGAGAATGACAGACCTCATATAACCATGGGAAGTCAACACCAGTAGCAAATAATTTGTTTGTGTGGTCATAATTTCAGAGATATCTTTAGTTTTTATATTATTAACACACTTCAAGTCTGACCTGCTCAATCAAACAGGCCCAGTTTCCAAGAAAGAATCGCCATGCATCTAACATTCAAGGTCTTTCTTTCACCCCTAAAAAGATGCTGTAAACCCATCGTTTGGAAACAGTACTTTCAGGGTTAATAGCTTTTCCCCCATCTCACAGTCTTTCTAACCTCCTCTCCACAGATACAGAAGAACAGAAGAAGATGATCTGCGCAAAGAAAAGGAAGGAAGAATTAAAGACCGCAGTAAAAAGGACAAAGACAGTAAAACAACGGAAGAGTGGGAACGAAAAATTACACGCCGCAAGGAAGAGTACACAGACAGGTAAATGACCTTGTCTTCAGTTGAATCATCTTCCTTTCTATCTCCCTCTGATGATCCCAAACTCAGATTTTCTCCTCAGTTCAAAGACTGTCCCAAAATTAACAGACATCATACCAGTCCTTAGGGGTGAAAATCGGGAACAAGCACTTTGACTTGATTGGGGTTATGATCTGAAAGATTTCTTTATGAATACACTTTTACCAGACTGAGATTCTGCCCACACACGTTTACATCTGTCTCATATCTCCATCCGATTGTTTCCATATTTTGCTAAACGGCTCCAGGCGATCATAATGCCAATCATTGGGTTTTAACATTTTGATTATTGATTTTTCTGCATTGATTTATCTTCCAAGTACCAACCGCGTTACGTCTAGGGATCCGTATTGTCGGCCACCCCTCATCGGGGGCTGCAAACCTGTAACTCAAAAGCAAGGCTTTCATGGGGACTGAGCTCCCCATTGCTTCTTCCCCTTCTCACATTTTTTTAACCTTCACTTCCACAGCTCTGGAACAAGAAAACGAGAACGTACAGACAAAGATGAAGCAAAGAGAACTGAATACAGCAGTGAAAAGGACAAAGACAGGTCAGTAACTGCAGTTCCCCTTGTATCCTCTCCTCTGTACCTCTATCCTATGTGCCCGAACTCAGGTCCTCTCCGATTTAAAAAATATAGAGAATGACAGACCTCATATAACCATGGGAAGTCAACACCAGTAGCAAATAATTTGTTTGTGTGGTCATAATTTCAGAGATATCTTTAGTTTTTATATTATTAACACACTTCAAGTCTGACCTGCTCAATCAAACAGGCCCAGTTTCCAAGAAAGAATCGCCATGCATCTAACATTCAAGGTCTTTCTTTCACCCCTAAAAAGATGCTGTAAACCCATCGTTTGGAAACAGTACTTTCAGGGTTAATAGCTTTTCCCCCATCTCACAGTCTTTCTAACCTCCTCTCCACAGATACAGAAGAACAGAAGAAGATGATCTGCGCAAAGAAAAGGAAGGAAGAATTAAAGACCGCAGTAAAAAGGACAAAGACAGTAAAACAACGGAAGACTGGGAACGAAAAATTACACGCCGCAAGGAAGAGTACATAGACAGGTAAATGACCTTGTCTTCAGTTGAATCATCTTCCTTTCTATCTCCCTCTGATGATCCCAAACTCAGATTTTCTCCTCAGTTCAAAGACTGTCCCAAAATTAACAGACATCATACCAGTCCTTAGGGGTGAAAATCGGGAACAAGCACTTTGACTTGATTGGGGTTATGATCTGAAAGATTTCTTTATGAATACACTTTTACCAGACTGAGATTCTGCCCACACACGTTTACATCTGTCTCATATCTCCATCCGATTGTTTCCATATTTTGCTAAACGGCTCCAGGCGATCATAATGCCAATCATTGGGTTTTAACATTTTGATTATTGATTTTTCTGCATTGATTTATCTTCCAAGGACGAATCGCGTTACGTCTAGGAATCCGTATTGTCGGCCACCCCTCATCGGGGGCTGCAAACCTGTACCTCAAAAGCAAGGCTTTCATGGGGCTGAGCTCCCCATTGCTTCTTCCCCTTCTCACATTTTTTTAACCTTCACTTCCACAGCTCTGGAACAAGAAAACGAGAACGTACAGACAAAGATGAAGCAGAGAGAACTGAATACAGCAGTGAAAAGGACAAAGACAGGTCAGTGACTGCAGTTCCCCTTGTATCCTCTCCTCTGTACCTCTATCCTATGTGCCCAAACTCAGGTCGTCTCCGATTTAAAAAATATAGAGAATGACAGACCTCATATAACCATGGGAAGTCAACACCAGTAGCAAATAATTTGTTTGTGTGGTCATAATTTCATAGATATCTTTAGTTTTTATATTATTAACACACTTCCAAGTCTGACCTGCTCAATCAAACAGGCCCAGTTTCCAAGAAAGAATCGCCATGCATCTAACATTCAAGGTCTTTCTTTCACCCCTAAAAAGATGCTGTAAACCCATCGTTTGGAAACAGTACTTTCAGGGTTAATAGCTTTTCCCCCATCTCACAGTCTTTCTAACCTCCTCTCCACAGATACAGAAGAACAGAAGAAGATGATCTGCGCAAAGAAAAGGAAGGAAGAATTAAAGACCGCAGTAAAAAGGACAAAGACAGTAAAACAACGGAAGAGTGGGAACGAAAAATTACACGCCGCAAGGAAGAGTACACAGACAGGTAAATGACCTTGTCTTCAGTTGAATCATCTTCCTTTCTATCTCCCTCTGATGATCCCAAACTCAGATTTTCTCCTCAGTTCAAAGACTGTCCCAACAATAACAGATACCAGTCCTTGGGGGTGAAAATTGGGAACAAGCACTTTGACTTGATTGGGGTTATGATCTGAAAGATTTCTTTATTGATACACTTTTAACAGACTGAGATTCTGCCCACACACGTTTACATCTGTCTCATATCTCCATCCGATTGTTTCCATATTTTGCTAAATGGCTCCAGGCGATCATAATGCCAATCATTGGGTTTTAAGATTTTGATTATTGATTTTTCTGCATTGATTTATCTTCCAAGGACCAATCGCGTTACGTCTAGGGATCCGTATTGTCGGCCACCCCTCATCGGGGGCTGCAAACCTGTACCTCAAAAGCAAGGCTTTCATGGGGACTGAGCTCCCCATTGCTTCTTCCCCTTCTCACATTTTTTTAACCTTCACTACCACAGCTCTGGAACGAGAAAACGAGAACGTACAGACAAAGATGAAGCAGAGAGAACTGAATACAGCAGTGAAAAGGACAAAGACAGGTCAGTGACTGCAGTTCCCCTTGTATCCTCTCCTCTGTACCTCTATCCTATGTGCCCAAACTCAGGTCCTCTCCGATTTAAAAAATATATGGAGAATGACAGACCTCATATAACCATGGGAAGTCAACACCAGTAGCAAATAATTTGTTTGTGTGGTCATAATTTCAGAGATATCTTTAGTTTTTATATTATTAACACACTTCAAGTCTGACCTGCTCAATCAAACAGGCCCAGTTTCCAAGAAAGAATCGCCATGCATCTAACATTCAAGGTCTTTCTTTCACCCCTAAAAAGATGCTGTAAACCCATCGTTTGGAAACAGTACTTTCAGGGTTAATAGCTTTTCCCCCATCTCACAGTCTTTCTAACCTCCTCTCCACAGATACAGAAGAACAGAAGAAGATGATCTGCGCAAAGAAAAGGAAGGAAGAATTAAAGACCGCAGTAAAAAGGACAAAGACAGTAAAACAACGGAAGACTGGGAACGAAAAATTACACGCCGCAAGGAAGAGTACATAGACAGGTAAATGACCTTGTCTTCAGTTGAATCATCTTCCTTTCTATCTCCCTCTGATGATCCCAAACTCAGATTTTCTCCTCAGTTCAAAGACTGTCCCAAAATTAACAGACATCATACCAGTCCTTAGGGGTGAAAATCGGGAACAAGCACTTTGACTTGATTGGGGTTATGATCTGAAAGATTTCTTTATGAATACACTTTTACCAGACTGAGATTCTGCCCACACACGTTTACATCTGTCTCATATCTCCATCCGATTGTTTCCATATTTTGCTAAACGGCTCCAGGCGATCATAATGCCAATCATTGGGTTTTAACATTTTGATTATTGATTTTTCTGCATTGATTTATCTTCCAAGGACCAATCGCGTTACGTCTAGGAATCCGTATTGTCGGCCACCCCTCATCGGGGGCTGCAAACCTGTACCTCAAAAGCAAGGCTTTCATGGGGCTGAGCTCCCCATTGCTTCTTCCCCTTCTCACATTTTTTTAACCTTCACTTCCACAGCTCTGGAACAAGAAAACGAGAACGTACAGACAAAGATGAAGCAGAGAGAAGTGAATACAGCAGTGAAAAGGACAAAGACAGGTCAGTGACTGCAGTTCCCCTTGTATCCTCTCCTCTGTACCTCTATCCTATGTGCCCAAACTCAGGTCGTCTCCGATTTAAAAAATATAGAGAATGACAGACCTCATATAACCATGGGAAGTCAACACCAGTAGCAAATAATTTGTTTGTGTGGTCATAATTTCATAGATATCTTTAGTTTTTATATTATTAACACACTTCCAAGTCTGACCTGCTCAATCAAACAGGCCCAGTTTCCAAGAAAGAATCGCCATGCATCTAACATTCAAGGTCTTTCTTTCACCCCTAAAAAGATGCTGTAAACCCATCGTTTGGAAACAGTACTTTCAGGGTTAATAGCTTTTCCCCCATCTCACAGTCTTTCTAACCTCCTCTCCACAGATACAGAAGAACAGAAGAAGATGATCTGCGCAAAGAAAAGGAAGGAAGAATTAAAGACCGCAGTAAAAAGGACAAAGACAGTAAAACAACGGAAGAGTGGGAACGAAAAATTACACGCCGCAAGGAAGAGTACACAGACAGGTAAATGACCTTGTCTTCAGTTGAATCATCTTCCTTTCTATCTCCCTCTGATGATCCCAAACTCAGATTTTCTCCTCAGTTCAAAGACTGTCCCAACAATAACAGATACCAGTCCTTGGGGGTGAAAATTGGGAACAAGCACTTTGACTTGATTGGGGTTATGATCTGAAAGATTTCTTTATTGATACACTTTTAACAGACTGAGATTCTGCCCACACACGTTTACATCTGTCTCATATCTCCATCCGATTGTTTCCATATTTTGCTAAATGGCTCCAGGCGATCATAATGCCAATCATTGGGTTTTAAGATTTTGATTATTGATTTTTCTGCATTGATTTATCTTCCAAGGACCAATCGCGTTACGTCTAGGGATCCGTATTGTCGGCCACCCCTCATCGGGGGCTGCAAACCTGTACCTCAAAAGCAAGGCTTTCATGGGGACTGAGCTCCCCATTGCTTCTTCCCCTTCTCACATTTTTTTAACCTTCACTACCACAGCTCTGGAACGAGAAAACGAGAACGTACAGACAAAGATGAAGCAGAGAGAACTGAATACAGCAGTGAAAAGGACAAAGACAGGTCAGTGACTGCAGTTCCCCTTGTATCCTCTCCTCTGTACCTCTATCCTATGTGCCCAAACTCAGGTCCTCTCCGATTTAAAAAATATATGGAGAATGACAGACCTCATATAACCATGGGAAGTCAACACCAGTAGCAAATAATTTGTTTGTGTGGTCATAATTTCAGAGATATCTTTAGTTTTTATATTATTAACACACTTCAAGTCTGACCTGCTCAATCAAACAGGCCCAGTTTCCAAGAAAGAATCGCCATGCATCTAACATTCAAGGTCTTTCTTTCACCCCTAAAAAGATGCTGTAAACCCATCGTTTGGAAACAGTACTTTCAGGGTTAATAGCTTTTCCCCCATCTCACAGTCTTTCTAACCTCCTCTCCACAGATACAGAAGAACAGAAGAAGATGATCTGCGCAAAGAAAAGGAAGGAAGAATTAAAGACCGCAGTAAAAAGGACAAAGACAGTAAAACAACGGAAGAGTGGGAACGAAAAATTACACGCCGCAAGGAAGAGTACACAGACAGGTAAATGACCTTGTCTTCAGTTGAATCATCTTCCTTTCTATCTCCCTCTGATGATCCCAAACTCAGATTTTCTCCTCAGTTCAAAGACTGTCCCAACAATAACAGATACCAGTCCTTGGGGGTGAAAATTGGGAACAAGCACTTTGACTTGATTGGGGTTATGATCTGAAAGATTTCTTTATTGATACACTTTTAACAGACTGAGATTCTGCCCACACACGTTTACATCTGTCTCATATCTCCATCCGATTGTTTCCATATTTTGCTAAATGGCTCCAGGCGATCATAATGCCAATCATTGGGTTTTAAGATTTTGATTATTGATTTTTCTGCATTGATTTATCTTCCAAGGACCAATCGCGTTACGTCTAGGGATCCGTATTGTCGGCCACCCCTCATCGGGGGCTGCAAACCTGTACCTCAAAAGCAAGGCTTTCATGGGGACTGAGCTCCCCATTGCTTCTTCCCCTTCTCACATTTTTTTAACCTTCACTACCACAGCTCTGGAACGAGAAAACGAGAACGTACAGACAAAGATGAAGCAGAGAGAACTGAATACAGCAGTGAAAAGGACAAAGACAGGTCAGTGACTGCAGTTCCCCTTGTATCCTCTCCTCTGTACCTCTATCCTATGTGCCCAAACTCAGGTCCTCTCCGATTTAAAAAATATATGGAGAATGACAGACCTCATATAACCATGGGAAGTCAACACCAGTAGCAAATAATTTGTTTGTGTGGTCATAATTTCAGAGATATCTTTAGTTTTTATATTATTAACACACTTCAAGTCTGACCTGCTCAATCAAACAGGCCCAGTTTCCAAGAAAGAATCGCCATGCATCTAACATTCAAGGTCTTTCTTTCACCCCTAAAAAGATGCTGTAAACCCATCGTTTGGAAACAGTACTTTCAGGGTTAATAGCTTTTCCCCCATCTCACAGTCTTTCTAACCTCCTCTCCACAGATACAGAAGAACAGAAGAAGATGATCTGCGCAAAGAAAAGGAAGGAAGAATTAAAGACCGCAGTAAAAAGGACAAAGACAGTAAAACAACGGAAGACTGGGAACGAAAAATTACACGCCGCAAGGAAGAGTACATAGACAGGTAAATGACCTTGTCTTCAGTTGAATCATCTTCCTTTCTATCTCCCTCTGATGATCCCAAACTCAGATTTTCTCCTCAGTTCAAAGACTGTCCCAAAATTAACAGACATCATACCAGTCCTTAGGGGTGAAAATCGGGAACAAGCACTTTGACTTGATTGGGGTTATGATCTGAAAGATTTCTTTATGAATACACTTTTACCAGACTGAGATTCTGCCCACACACGTTTACATCTGTCTCATATCTCCATCCGATTGTTTCCATATTTTGCTAAACGGCTCCAGGCGATCATAATGCCAATCATTGGGTTTTAACATTTTGATTATTGATTTTTCTGCATTGATTTATCTTCCAAGGACCAATCGCGTTACGTCTAGGAATCCGTATTGTCGGCCACCCCTCATCGGGGGCTGCAAACCTGTACCTCAAAAGCAAGGCTTTCATGGGGCTGAGCTCCCCATTGCTTCTTCCCCTTCTCACATTTTTTTAACCTTCACTTCCACAGCTCTGGAACAAGAAAACGAGAACGTACAGACAAAGATGAAGCAGAGAGAACTGAATACAGCAGTGAAAAGGACAAAGACAGGTCAGTGACTGCAGTTCCCCTTGTATCCTCTCCTCTGTACCTCTATCCTATGTGCCCAAACTCAGGTCGTCTCCGATTTAAAAAATATAGAGAATGACAGACCTCATATAACCATGGGAAGTCAACACCAGTAGCAAATAATTTGTTTGTGTGGTCATAATTTCATAGATATCTTTAGTTTTTATATTATTAACACACTTCCAAGTCTGACCTGCTCAATCAAACAGGCCCAGTTTCCAAGAAAGAATCGCCATGCATCTAACATTCAAGGTCTTTCTTTCACCCCTAAAAAGATGCTGTAAACCCATCGTTTGGAAACAGTACTTTCAGGGTTAATAGCTTTTCCCCCATCTCACAGTCTTTCTAACCTCCTCTCCACAGATACAGAAGAACAGAAGAAGATGATCTGCGCAAAGAAAAGGAAGGAAGAATTAAAGACCGCAGTAAAAAGGACAAAGACAGTAAAACAACGGAAGAGTGGGAACGAAAAATTACACGCCGCAAGGAAGAGTACACAGACAGGTAAATGACCTTGTCTTCAGTTGAATCATCTTCCTTTCTATCTCCCTCTGATGATCCCAAACTCAGATTTTCTCCTCAGTTCAAAGACTGTCCCAACAATAACAGATACCAGTCCTTGGGGGTGAAAATTGGGAACAAGCACTTTGACTTGATTGGGGTTATGATCTGAAAGATTTCTTTATTGATACACTTTTAACAGACTGAGATTCTGCCCACACACGTTTACATCTGTCTCATATCTCCATCCGATTGTTTCCATATTTTGCTAAATGGCTCCAGGCGATCATAATGCCAATCATTGGGTTTTAAGATTTTGATTATTGATTTTTCTGCATTGATTTATCTTCCAAGGACCAATCGCGTTACGTCTAGGGATCCGTATTGTCGGCCACCCCTCATCGGGGGCTGCAAACCTGTACCTCAAAAGCAAGGCTTTCATGGGGACTGAGCTCCCCATTGCTTCTTCCCCTTCTCACATTTTTTTAACCTTCACTACCACAGCTCTGGAACGAGAAAACGAGAACGTACAGACAAAGATGAAGCAGAGAGAACTGAATACAGCAGTGAAAAGGACAAAGACAGGTCAGTGACTGCAGTTCCCCTTGTATCCTCTCCTCTGTACCTCTATCCTATGTGCCCAAACTCAGGTCCTCTCCGATTTAAAAAATATATGGAGAATGACAGACCTCATATAACCATGGGAAGTCAACACCAGTAGCAAATAATTTGTTTGTGTGGTCATAATTTCAGAGATATCTTTAGTTTTTATATTATTAACACACTTCAAGTCTGACCTGCTCAATCAAACAGGCCCAGTTTCCAAGAAAGAATCGCCATGCATCTAACATTCAAGGTCTTTCTTTCACCCCTAAAAAGATGCTGTAAACCCATCGTTTGGAAACAGTACTTTCAGGGTTAATAGCTTTTCCCCCATCTCACAGTCTTTCTAACCTCCTCTCCACAGATACAGAAGAACAGAAGAAGATGATCTGCGCAAAGAAAAGGAAGGAAGAATTAAAGACCGCAGTAAAAAGGACAAAGACAGTAAAACAACGGAAGAGTGGGAACGAAAAATTACACGCCGCAAGGAAGAGTACACAGACAGGTAAATGACCTTGTCTTCAGTTGAATCATCTTCCTTTCTATCTCCCTCTGATGATCCCAAACTCAGATTTTCTCCTCAGTTCAAAGACTGTCCCAACAATAACAGACGTCATACCAGTCCTTAGGGGTGAAAATCGGGAACAAGCACTTTGACTTGATTGGGGTTATGATCTGAAAGATTTCTTTATGAATACACTTTTACCAGACTGAGATTCTGCCCACACACGTTTACATCTGTCTCATATCTCCATCCGATTGTTTCCATATTTTGCTAAACGGCTCCAGGCGATCATAATGCCAATCATTGGGTTTTAACATTTTGATTATTGATTTTTCTGCATTGATTTATCTTCCAAGTACCAACCGCGTTACGTCTAGGGATCCGTATTGTCGGCCACCCCTCATCGGGGGCTGCAAACCTGTAACTCAAAAGCAAGGCTTTCATGGGGACTGAGCTCCCCATTGCTTCTTCCCCTTCTCACATTTTTTTAACCTTCACTTCCACAGCTCTGGAACAAGAAAACGAGAACGTACAGACAAAGATGAAGCAAAGAGAACTGAATACAGCAGTGAAAAGGACAAAGACAGGTCAGTAACTGCAGTTCCCCTTGTATCCTCTCCTCTGTACCTCTATCCTATGTGCCCGAACTCAGGTCCTCTCCGATTTAAAAAATATAGAGAATGACAGACCTCATATAACCATGGGAAGTCAACACCAGTAGCAAATAATTTGTTTGTGTGGTCATAATTTCAGAGATATCTTTAGTTTTTATATTATTAACACACTTCAAGTCTGACCTGCTCAATCAAACAGGCCCAGTTTCCAAGAAAGAATCGCCATGCATCTAACATTCAAGGTCTTTCTTTCACCCCTAAAAAGATGCTGTAAACCCATCGTTTGGAAACAGTACTTTCAGGGTTAATAGCTTTTCCCCCATCTCACAGTCTTTCTAACCTCCTCTCCACAGATACAGAAGAACAGAAGAAGATGATCTGCGCAAAGAAAAGGAAGGAAGAATTAAAGACCGCAGTAAAAAGGACAAAGACAGTAAAACAACGGAAGACTGGGAACGAAAAATTACACGCCGCAAGGAAGAGTACATAGACAGGTAAATGACCTTGTCTTCAGTTGAATCATCTTCCTTTCTATCTCCCTCTGATGATCCCAAACTCAGATTTTCTCCTCAGTTCAAAGACTGTCCCAAAATTAACAGACATCATACCAGTCCTTAGGGGTGAAAATCGGGAACAAGCACTTTGACTTGATTGGGGTTATGATCTGAAAGATTTCTTTATGAATACACTTTTACCAGACTGAGATTCTGCCCACACACGTTTACATCTGTCTCATATCTCCATCCGATTGTTTCCATATTTTGCTAAACGGCTCCAGGCGATCATAATGCCAATCATTGGGTTTTAACATTTTGATTATTGATTTTTCTGCATTGATTTATCTTCCAAGGACGAATCGCGTTACGTCTAGGAATCCGTATTGTCGGCCACCCCTCATCGGGGGCTGCAAACCTGTACCTCAAAAGCAAGGCTTTCATGGGGCTGAGCTCCCCATTGCTTCTTCCCCTTCTCACATTTTTTTAACCTTCACTTCCACAGCTCTGGAACAAGAAAACGAGAACGTACAGACAAAGATGAAGCAGAGAGAACTGAATACAGCAGTGAAAAGGACAAAGACAGGTCAGTGACTGCAGTTCCCCTTGTATCCTCTCCTCTGTACCTCTATCCTATGTGCCCAAACTCAGGTCGTCTCCGATTTAAAAAATATAGAGAATGACAGACCTCATATAACCATGGGAAGTCAACACCAGTAGCAAATAATTTGTTTGTGTGGTCATAATTTCATAGATATCTTTAGTTTTTATATTATTAACACACTTCCAAGTCTGACCTGCTCAATCAAACAGGCCCAGTTTCCAAGAAAGAATCGCCATGCATCTAACATTCAAGGTCTTTCTTTCACCCCTAAAAAGATGCTGTAAACCCATCGTTTGGAAACAGTACTTTCAGGGTTAATAGCTTTTCCCCCATCTCACAGTCTTTCTAACCTCCTCTCCACAGATACAGAAGAACAGAAGAAGATGATCTGCGCAAAGAAAAGGAAGGAAGAATTAAAGACCGCAGTAAAAAGGACAAAGACAGTAAAACAACGGAAGAGTGGGAACGAAAAATTACACGCCGCAAGGAAGAGTACACAGACAGGTAAATGACCTTGTCTTCAGTTGAATCATCTTCCTTTCTATCTCCCTCTGATGATCCCAAACTCAGATTTTCTCCTCAGTTCAAAGACTGTCCCAACAATAACAGATACCAGTCCTTGGGGGTGAAAATTGGGAACAAGCACTTTGACTTGATTGGGGTTATGATCTGAAAGATTTCTTTATTGATACACTTTTAACAGACTGAGATTCTGCCCACACACGTTTACATCTGTCTCATATCTCCATCCGATTGTTTCCATATTTTGCTAAATGGCTCCAGGCGATCATAATGCCAATCATTGGGTTTTAAGATTTTGATTATTGATTTTTCTGCATTGATTTATCTTCCAAGGACCAATCGCGTTACGTCTAGGGATCCGTATTGTCGGCCACCCCTCATCGGGGGCTGCAAACCTGTACCTCAAAAGCAAGGCTTTCATGGGGACTGAGCTCCCCATTGCTTCTTCCCCTTCTCACATTTTTTTAACCTTCACTACCACAGCTCTGGAACGAGAAAACGAGAACGTACAGACAAAGATGAAGCAGAGAGAAGTGAATACAGCAGTGAAAAGGACAAAGACAGGTCAGTGACTGCAGTTCCCCTTGTATCCTCTCCTCTGTACCTCTATCCTATGTGCCCAAACTCAGGTCCTCTCCGATTTAAAAAATATATGGAGAATGACAGACCTCATATAACCATGGGAAGTCAACACCAGTAGCAAATAATTTGTTTGTGTGGTCATAATTTCAGAGATATCTTTAGTTTTTATATTATTAACACACTTCAAGTCTGACCTGCTCAATCAAACAGGCCCAGTTTCCAAGAAAGAATCGCCATGCATCTAACATTCAAGGTCTTTCTTTCACCCCTAAAAAGATGCTGTAAACCCATCGTTTGGAAACAGTACTTTCAGGGTTAATAGCTTTTCCCCCATCTCACAGTCTTTCTAACCTCCTCTCCACAGATACAGAAGAACAGAAGAAGATGATCTGCGCAAAGAAAAGGAAGGAAGAATTAAAGACCGCAGTAAAAAGGACAAAGACAGTAAAACAACGGAAGACTGGGAACGAAAAATTACACGCCGCAAGGAAGAGTACATAGACAGGTAAATGACCTTGTCTTCAGTTGAATCATCTTCCTTTCTATCTCCCTCTGATGATCCCAAACTCAGATTTTCTCCTCAGTTCAAAGACTGTCCCAAAATTAACAGACATCATACCAGTCCTTAGGGGTGAAAATCGGGAACAAGCACTTTGACTTGATTGGGGTTATGATCTGAAAGATTTCTTTATGAATACACTTTTACCAGACTGAGATTCTGCCCACACACGTTTACATCTGTCTCATATCTCCATCCGATTGTTTCCATATTTTGCTAAACGGCTCCAGGCGATCATAATGCCAATCATTGGGTTTTAACATTTTGATTATTGATTTTTCTGCATTGATTTATCTTCCAAGGACCAATCGCGTTACGTCTAGGAATCCGTATTGTCGGCCACCCCTCATCGGGGGCTGCAAACCTGTACCTCAAAAGCAAGGCTTTCATGGGGCTGAGCTCCCCATTGCTTCTTCCCCTTCTCACATTTTTTTAACCTTCACTTCCACAGCTCTGGAACAAGAAAACGAGAACGTACAGACAAAGATGAAGCAGAGAGAAGTGAATACAGCAGTGAAAAGGACAAAGACAGGTCAGTGACTGCAGTTCCCCTTGTATCCTCTCCTCTGTACCTCTATCCTATGTGCCCAAACTCAGGTCGTCTCCGATTTAAAAAATATAGAGAATGACAGACCTCATATAACCATGGGAAGTCAACACCAGTAGCAAATAATTTGTTTGTGTGGTCATAATTTCATAGATATCTTTAGTTTTTATATTATTAACACACTTCCAAGTCTGACCTGCTCAATCAAACAGGCCCAGTTTCCAAGAAAGAATCGCCATGCATCTAACATTCAAGGTCTTTCTTTCACCCCTAAAAAGATGCTGTAAACCCATCGTTTGGAAACAGTACTTTCAGGGTTAATAGCTTTTCCCCCATCTCACAGTCTTTCTAACCTCCTCTCCACAGATACAGAAGAACAGAAGAAGATGATCTGCGCAAAGAAAAGGAAGGAAGAATTAAAGACCGCAGTAAAAAGGACAAAGACAGTAAAACAACGGAAGAGTGGGAACGAAAAATTACACGCCGCAAGGAAGAGTACACAGACAGGTAAATGACCTTGTCTTCAGTTGAATCATCTTCCTTTCTATCTCCCTCTGATGATCCCAAACTCAGATTTTCTCCTCAGTTCAAAGACTGTCCCAACAATAACAGATACCAGTCCTTGGGGGTGAAAATTGGGAACAAGCACTTTGACTTGATTGGGGTTATGATCTGAAAGATTTCTTTATTGATACACTTTTAACAGACTGAGATTCTGCCCACACACGTTTACATCTGTCTCATATCTCCATCCGATTGTTTCCATATTTTGCTAAATGGCTCCAGGCGATCATAATGCCAATCATTGGGTTTTAAGATTTTGATTATTGATTTTTCTGCATTGATTTATCTTCCAAGGACCAATCGCGTTACGTCTAGGGATCCGTATTGTCGGCCACCCCTCATCGGGGGCTGCAAACCTGTACCTCAAAAGCAAGGCTTTCATGGGGACTGAGCTCCCCATTGCTTCTTCCCCTTCTCACATTTTTTTAACCTTCACTACCACAGCTCTGGAACGAGAAAACGAGAACGTACAGACAAAGATGAAGCAGAGAGAACTGAATACAGCAGTGAAAAGGACAAAGACAGGTCAGTGACTGCAGTTCCCCTTGTATCCTCTCCTCTGTACCTCTATCCTATGTGCCCAAACTCAGGTCCTCTCCGATTTAAAAAATATATGGAGAATGACAGACCTCATATAACCATGGGAAGTCAACACCAGTAGCAAATAATTTGTTTGTGTGGTCATAATTTCAGAGATATCTTTAGTTTTTATATTATTAACACACTTCAAGTCTGACCTGCTCAATCAAACAGGCCCAGTTTCCAAGAAAGAATCGCCATGCATCTAACATTCAAGGTCTTTCTTTCACCCCTAAAAAGATGCTGTAAACCCATCGTTTGGAAACAGTACTTTCAGGGTTAATAGCTTTTCCCCCATCTCACAGTCTTTCTAACCTCCTCTCCACAGATACAGAAGAACAGAAGAAGATGATCTGCGCAAAGAAAAGGAAGGAAGAATTAAAGACCGCAGTAAAAAGGACAAAGACAGTAAAACAACGGAAGACTGGGAACGAAAAATTACACGCCGCAAGGAAGAGTACATAGACAGGTAAATGACCTTGTCTTCAGTTGAATCATCTTCCTTTCTATCTCCCTCTGATGATCCCAAACTCAGATTTTCTCCTCAGTTCAAAGACTGTCCCAAAATTAACAGACATCATACCAGTCCTTAGGGGTGAAAATCGGGAACAAGCACTTTGACTTGATTGGGGTTATGATCTGAAAGATTTCTTTATGAATACACTTTTACCAGACTGAGATTCTGCCCACACACGTTTACATCTGTCTCATATCTCCATCCGATTGTTTCCATATTTTGCTAAACGGCTCCAGGCGATCATAATGCCAATCATTGGGTTTTAACATTTTGATTATTGATTTTTCTGCATTGATTTATCTTCCAAGGACCAATCGCGTTACGTCTAGGAATCCGTATTGTCGGCCACCCCTCATCGGGGGCTGCAAACCTGTACCTCAAAAGCAAGGCTTTCATGGGGCTGAGCTCCCCATTGCTTCTTCCCCTTCTCACATTTTTTTAACCTTCACTTCCACAGCTCTGGAACAAGAAAACGAGAACGTACAGACAAAGATGAAGCAGAGAGAAGTGAATACAGCAGTGAAAAGGACAAAGACAGGTCAGTGACTGCAGTTCCCCTTGTATCCTCTCCTCTGTACCTCTATCCTATGTGCCCAAACTCAGGTCGTCTCCGATTTAAAAAATATAGAGAATGACAGACCTCATATAACCATGGGAAGTCAACACCAGTAGCAAATAATTTGTTTGTGTGGTCATAATTTCATAGATATCTTTAGTTTTTATATTATTAACACACTTCCAAGTCTGACCTGCTCAATCAAACAGGCCCAGTTTCCAAGAAAGAATCGCCATGCATCTAACATTCAAGGTCTTTCTTTCACCCCTAAAAAGATGCTGTAAACCCATCGTTTGGAAACAGTACTTTCAGGGTTAATAGCTTTTCCCCCATCTCACAGTCTTTCTAACCTCCTCTCCACAGATACAGAAGAACAGAAGAAGATGATCTGCGCAAAGAAAAGGAAGGAAGAATTAAAGACCGCAGTAAAAAGGACAAAGACAGTAAAACAACGGAAGAGTGGGAACGAAAAATTACACGCCGCAAGGAAGAGTACACAGACAGGTAAATGACCTTGTCTTCAGTTGAATCATCTTCCTTTCTATCTCCCTCTGATGATCCCAAACTCAGATTTTCTCCTCAGTTCAAAGACTGTCCCAACAATAACAGACGTCATACCAGTCCTTAGGGGTGAAAATCGGGAACAAGCACTTTGACTTGATTGGGGTTATGATCTGAAAGATTTCTTTATGAATACACTTTTACCAGACTGAGATTCTGCCCACACACGTTTACATCTGTCTCATATCTCCATCCGATTGTTTCCATATTTTGCTAAACGGCTCCAGGCGATCATAATGCCAATCATTGGGTTTTAAGATTTTGATTATTGATTTTTCTGCATTGATTTATCTTCCAAGGACCAACCGCGTTACGTCTAGGGATCCGTATTGTCGGCCACCCCTCATCGGGGGATGCAAACCTGTAACTCAAAAGCAAGGCTTTCATGGGGACTGAGCTCCCCATTGCTTCTTCCCCTTCTCACATTTTTTTAACCTTCACTTCCACAGCTCTGGAACAAGAAAACGAGAACGTACAGACAAAGATGAAGCAGAGAGAACTGAATACAGCAGTGAAAAGGACAAAGACAGGTCAGTGACTGCAGTTCCCCTTGTATCCTCTCCTCTGTACCTCTATCCTATGTGCCCAAACTCAGGTCCTCTCCGATTTAAAAAATATAGAGAATGACAGACCTCATATAACCATGGGAAGTCAACACCAGTAGCAAATAATTTGTTTGTGTGGTCATAATTTCAGAGATATCTTTAGTTTTTATATTATTAACACACTTCAAGTCTGACCTGCTCAATCAAACAGGCCCAGTTTCCAAGAAAGAATCGCCATGCATCTAACATTCAAGGTCTTTCTTTCACCCCTAAAAAGATGCTGTAAACCCATCGTTTGGAAACAGTACTTTCAGGGTTAATAGCTTTTCCCCCATCTCACAGTCTTTCTAACCTCCTCTCCACAGATACAGAAGAACAGAAGAAGATGATCTGCGCAAAGCAAAGGAAGGAAGAATTAAAGACCGCAGTAAAAAGGACAAAGACAGTAAAACAACGGAAGAGTGGGAACGAAAAATTACACGCCGCAAGGAAGAGTACACAGACAGGTAAATGACCTTGTCTTCAGTTGAATCATCTTCCTTTCTATCTCCCTCTGATGATCCCAAACTCAGATTTTCTCCTCAGTTCAAAGACTGTCCCAACAATAACAGATACCAGTCCTTGGGGGTGAAAATTGGGAACAAGCACTTTGACTTGAGTGGGGTTATGATCTGAAAGATTTCTTTATTGATACACTTTTAACAGACTGAGATTCTGCCCACACACGTTTACATCTGTCTCATATCTCCATCCGATTGTTTCCATATTTTGCTAAATGGCTCCAGGCGATCATAATGCCAATCATTGGGTTTTAAGATTTTGATTATTGATTTTTCTGCATTGATTTATCTTCCAAGGACCAATCGCGTTACGTCTAGGGATCCGTATTGTCGGCCACCCCTCATCGGGGGCTGCAAACCTGTACCTCAAAAGCAAGGCTTTCATGGGGACTGAGCTCCCCATTGCTTCTTCCCCTTCTCACATTTTTTTAACCTTCACTACCACAGCTCTGGAACGAGAAAACGAGAACGTACAGACAAAGATGAAGCAGAGAGAACTGAATACAGCAGTGAAAAGGACAAAGACAGGTCAGTGACTGCAGTTCCCCTTGTATCCTCTCCTCTGTACCTCTATCCTATGTGCCCAAACTCAGGTCCTCTCCGATTTAAAAAATATATGGAGAATGACAGACCTCATATAACCATGGGAAGTCAACACCAGTAGCAAATAATTTGTTTGTGTGGTCATAATTTCAGAGATATCTTTAGTTTTTATATTATTAACACACTTCAAGTCTGACCTGCTCAATCAAACAGGCCCAGTTTCCAAGAAAGAATCGCCATGCATCTAACATTCAAGGTCTTTCTTTCACCCCTAAAAAGATGCTGTAAACCCATCGTTTGGAAACAGTACTTTCAGGGTTAATAGCTTTTCCCCCATCTCACAGTCTTTCTAACCTCCTCTCCACAGATACAGAAGAACAGAAGAAGATGATCTGCGCAAAGAAAAGGAAGGAAGAATTAAAGACCGCAGTAAAAAGGACAAAGACAGTAAAACAACGGAAGAGTGGGAACGAAAAATTACACGCCGCAAGGAAGAGTACACAGACAGGTAAATGACCTTGTCTTCAGTTGAATCATCTTCCTTTCTATCTCCCTCTGATGATCCCAAACTCAGATTTTCTCCTCAGTTCAAAGACTGTCCCAACAATAACAGACGTCATACCAGTACTTAGGGGTGAAAATCGGGAACAAGCACTTTGACTTGATTGGGGTTATGATCTGAAAGATTTCTTTATGAATACACTTTTACCAGACTGAGATTCTGCCCACACACGTTTACATCTGTCTCATATCTCCATCCAATTGTTTCCATATTTTGCTAAACGGCTCCAGGCGATCATAATGCCAATCATTGGGTTTTAACATTTTGATTATTGATTTTTCTGCATTGATTTATCTTCCAAGTACCAACCGCGTTACGTCTAGGGATCCGTATTGTCGGCCACCCCTCATCGGGGGCTGCAAACCTGTACCTCAAAAGCAAGGCTTTCATGGGGACTGAGCTCCCCATTGCTTCTTCCCCTTCTCACATTTTTTTAACCTTCACTTCCACAGCTCTGGAACAAGAAAACGAGAACGTACAGACAAAGATGAAGCAAAGAGAACTGAATACAGCAGTGAAAAGGACAAAGACAGGTCAGTAACTGCAGTTCCCCTTGTATCCTCTCCTCTGTACCTCTATCCTATGTGCCCGAACTCAGGTCCTCTCCGATTTAAAAAATATAGAGAATGACAGACCTCATATAACCATGGGAAGTCAACACCAGTAGCAAATAATTTGTTTGTGTGGTCATAATTTCAGAGATATCTTTAGTTTTTATATTATTAACACACTTCAAGTCTGACCTGCTCAATCAAACAGGCCCAGTTTCCAAGAAAGAATCGCCATGCATCTAACATTCAAGGTCTTTCTTTCACCCCTAAAAAGATGCTGTAAACCCATCGTTTGGAAACAGTACTTTCAGGGTTAATAGCTTTTCCCCCATCTCACAGTCTTTCTAACCTCCTCTCCACAGATACAGAAGAACAGAAGAAGATGATCTGCGCAAAGAAAAGGAAGGAAGAATTAAAGACCGCAGTAAAAAGGACAAAGACAGTAAAACAACGGAAGAGTGGGAACGAAAAATTACACGCCGCAAGGAAGAGTACACAGACAGGTAAATGACCTTGTCTTCAGTTGAATCATCTTCCTTTCTATCTCCCTCTGATGATCCCAAACTCAGATTTTCTCCTCAGTTCAAAGACTGTCCCAAAATTAACAGACATCATACCAGTCCTTAGGGGTGAAAATCGGGAACAAGCACTTTGACTTGATTGGGGTTATGATCTGAAAGATTTCTTTATGAATACACTTTTACCAGACTGAGATTCTGCCCACACACGTTTACATCTGTCTCATATCTCCATCCGATTGTTTCCATATTTTGCTAAACGGCTCCAGGCGATCATAATGCCAATCATTGGGTTTTAACATTTTGATTATTGATTTTTCTGCATTGATTTATCTTCCAAGTACCAACCGCGTTACGTCTAGGGATCCGTATTGTCGGCCACCCCTCATCGGGGGCTGCAAACCTGTAACTCAAAAGCAAGGCTTTCATGGGGACTGAGCTCCCCATTGCTTCTTCCCCTTCTCACATTTTTTTAACCTTCACTTCCACAGCTCTGGAACAAGAAAACGAGAACGTACAGACAAAGATGAAGCAAAGAGAACTGAATACAGCAGTGAAAAGGACAAAGACAGGTCAGTAACTGCAGTTCCCCTTGTATCCTCTCCTCTGTACCTCTATCCTATGTGCCCGAACTCAGGTCCTCTCCGATTTAAAAAATATAGAGAATGACAGACCTCATATAACCATGGGAAGTCAACACCAGTAGCAAATAATTTGTTTGTGTGGTCATAATTTCAGAGATATCTTTAGTTTTTATATTATTAACACACTTCAAGTCTGACCTGCTCAATCAAACAGGCCCAGTTTCCAAGAAAGAATCGCCATGCATCTAACATTCAAGGTCTTTCTTTCACCCCTAAAAAGATGCTGTAAACCCATCGTTTGGAAACAGTACTTTCAGGGTTAATAGCTTTTCCCCCATCTCACAGTCTTTCTAACCTCCTCTCCACAGATACAGAAGAACAGAAGAAGATGATCTGCGCAAAGAAAAGGAAGGAAGAATTAAAGACCGCAGTAAAAAGGACAAAGACAGTAAAACAACGGAAGACTGGGAACGAAAAATTACACGCCGCAAGGAAGAGTACATAGACAGGTAAATGACCTTGTCTTCAGTTGAATCATCTTCCTTTCTATCTCCCTCTGATGATCCCAAACTCAGATTTTCTCCTCAGTTCAAAGACTGTCCCAAAATTAACAGACATCATACCAGTCCTTAGGGGTGAAAATCGGGAACAAGCACTTTGACTTGATTGGGGTTATGATCTGAAAGATTTCTTTATGAATACACTTTTACCAGACTGAGATTCTGCCCACACACGTTTACATCTGTCTCATATCTCCATCCGATTGTTTCCATATTTTGCTAAACGGCTCCAGGCGATCATAATGCCAATCATTGGGTTTTAACATTTTGATTATTGATTTTTCTGCATTGATTTATCTTCCAAGGACCAATCGCGTTACGTCTAGGAATCCGTATTGTCGGCCACCCCTCATCGGGGGCTGCAAACCTGTACCTCAAAAGCAAGGCTTTCATGGGGACTGAGCTCCCCATTGCTTCTTCCCCTTCTCACATTTTTTTAACCTTCACTTCCACAGCTCTGGAACAAGAAAACGAGAACGTACAGACAAAGATGAAGCAGAGAGAACTGAATACAGCAGTGAAAAGGACAAAGACAGGTCAGTGACTGCAGTTCCCCTTGTATCCTCTCCTCTGTACCTCTATCCTATGTGCCCAAACTCAGGTCGTCTCCGATTTAAAAAATATAGAGAATGACAGACCTCATATAACCATGGGAAGTCAACACCAGTAGCAAATAATTTGTTTGTGTGGTCATAATTTCATAGATATCTTTAGTTTTTATATTATTAACACACTTCCAAGTCTGACCTGCTCAATCAAACAGGCCCAGTTTCCAAGAAAGAATCGCCATGCATCTAACATTCAAGGTCTTTCTTTCACCCCTAAAAAGATGCTGTAAACCCATCGTTTGGAAACAGTACTTTCAGGGTTAATAGCTTTTCCCCCATCTCACAGTCTTTCTAACCTCCTCTCCACAGATACAGAAGAACAGAAGAAGATGATCTGCGCAAAGAAAAGGAAGGAAGAATTAAAGACCGCAGTAAAAAGGACAAAGACAGTAAAACAACGGAAGAGTGGGAACGAAAAATTACACGCCGCAAGGAAGAGTACACAGACAGGTAAATGACCTTGTCTTCAGTTGAATCATCTTCCTTTCTATCTCCCTCTGATGATCCCAAACTCAGATTTTCTCCTCAGTTCAAAGACTGTCCCAACAATAACAGATACCAGTCCTTGGGGGTGAAAATTGGGAACAAGCACTTTGACTTGATTGGGGTTATGATCTGAAAGATTTCTTTATTGATACACTTTTAACAGACTGAGATTCTGCCCACACACGTTTACATCTGTCTCATATCTCCATCCGATTGTTTCCATATTTTGCTAAATGGCTCCAGGCGATCATAATGCCAATCATTGGGTTTTAAGATTTTGATTATTGATTTTTCTGCATTGATTTATCTTCCAAGGACCAATCGCGTTACGTCTAGGGATCCGTATTGTCGGCCACCCCTCATCGGGGGCTGCAAACCTGTACCTCAAAAGCAAGGCTTTCATGGGGACTGAGCTCCCCATTGCTTCTTCCCCTTCTCACATTTTTTTAACCTTCACTACCACAGCTCTGGAACGAGAAAACGAGAACGTACAGACAAAGATGAAGCAGAGAGAACTGAATACAGCAGTGAAAAGGACAAAGACAGGTCAGTGACTGCAGTTCCCCTTGTATCCTCTCCTCTGTACCTCTATCCTATGTGCCCAAACTCAGGTCCTCTCCGATTTAAAAAATATATGGAGAATGACAGACCTCATATAACCATGGGAAGTCAACACCAGTAGCAAATAATTTGTTTGTGTGGTCATAATTTCAGAGATATCTTTAGTTTTTATATTATTAACACACTTCAAGTCTGACCTGCTCAATCAAACAGGCCCAGTTTCCAAGAAAGAATCGCCATGCATCTAACATTCAAGGTCTTTCTTTCACCCCTAAAAAGATGCTGTAAACCCATCGTTTGGAAACAGTACTTTCAGGGTTAATAGCTTTTCCCCCATCTCACAGTCTTTCTAACCTCCTCTCCACAGATACAGAAGAACAGAAGAAGATGATCTGCGCAAAGAAAAGGAAGGAAGAATTAAAGACCGCAGTAAAAAGGACAAAGACAGTAAAACAACGGAAGAGTGGGAACGAAAAATTACACGCCGCAAGGAAGAGTACACAGACAGGTAAATGACCTTGTCTTCAGTTGAATCATCTTCCTTTCTATCTCCCTCTGATGATCCCAAACTCAGATTTTCTCCTCAGTTCAAAGACTGTCCCAACAATAACAGACGTCATACCAGTCCTTAGGGGTGAAAATCGGGAACAAGCACTTTGACTTGATTGGGGTTATGATCTGAAAGATTTCTTTATGAATACACTTTTACCAGACTGAGATTCTGCCCACACACGTTTACATCTGTCTCATATCTCCATCCAATTGTTTCCATATTTTGCTAAACGGCTCCAGGCGATCATAATGCCAATCATTGGGTTTTAACATTTTGATTATTGATTTTTCTGCATTGATTTATCTTCCAAGTACCAACCGCGTTACGTCTAGGGATCCGTATTGTCGGCCACCCCTCATCGGGGGCTGCAAACCTGTACCTCAAAAGCAAGGCTTTCATGGGGACTGAGCTCCCCATTGCTTCTTCCCCTTCTCACATTTTTTTAACCTTCACTTCCACAGCTCTGGAACAAGAAAACGAGAACGTACAGACAAAGATGAAGCAAAGAGAACTGAATACAGCAGTGAAAAGGACAAAGACAGGTCAGTAACTGCAGTTCCCCTTGTATCCTCTCCTCTGTACCTCTATCCTATGTGCCCGAACTCAGGTCCTCTCCGATTTAAAAAATATAGAGAATGACAGACCTCATATAACCATGGGAAGTCAACACCAGTAGCAAATAATTTGTTTGTGTGGTCATAATTTCAGAGATATCTTTAGTTTTTATATTATTAACACACTTCAAGTCTGACCTGCTCAATCAAACAGGCCCAGTTTCCAAGAAAGAATCGCCATGCATCTAACATTCAAGGTCTTTCTTTCACCCCTAAAAAGATGCTGTAAACCCATCGTTTGGAAACAGTACTTTCAGGGTTAATAGCTTTTCCCCCATCTCACAGTCTTTCTAACCTCCTCTCCACAGATACAGAAGAACAGAAGAAGATGATCTGCGCAAAGAAAAGGAAGGAAGAATTAAAGACCGCAGTAAAAAGGACAAAGACAGTAAAACAACGGAAGAGTGGGAACGAAAAATTACACGCCGCAAGGAAGAGTACACAGACAGGTAAATGACCTTGTCTTCAGTTGAATCATCTTCCTTTCTATCTCCCTCTGATGATCCCAAACTCAGATTTTCTCCTCAGTTCAAAGACTGTCCCAACAATAACAGATACCAGTCCTTGGGGGTGAAAATTGGGAACAAGCACTTTGACTTGATTGGGGTTATGATCTGAAAGATTTCTTTATTGATACACTTTTAACAGACTGAGATTCTGCCCACACACGTTTACATCTGTCTCATATCTCCATCCGATTGTTTCCATATTTTGCTAAATGGCTCCAGGCGATCATAATGCCAATCATTGGGTTTTAAGATTTTGATTATTGATTTTTCTGCATTGATTTATCTTCCAAGGACCAATCGCGTTACGTCTAGGGATCCGTATTGTCGGCCACCCCTCATCGGGGGCTGCAAACCTGTACCTCAAAAGCAAGGCTTTCATGGGGACTGAGCTCCCCATTGCTTCTTCCCCTTCTCACATTTTTTTAACCTTCACTACCACAGCTCTGGAACGAGAAAACGAGAACGTACAGACAAAGATGAAGCAGAGAGAACTGAATACAGCAGTGAAAAGGACAAAGACAGGTCAGTGACTGCAGTTCCCCTTGTATCCTCTCCTCTGTACCTCTATCCTATGTGCCCAAACTCAGGTCCTCTCCGATTTAAAAAATATATGGAGAATGACAGACCTCATATAACCATGGGAAGTCAACACCAGTAGCAAATAATTTGTTTGTGTGGTCATAATTTCAGAGATATCTTTAGTTTTTATATTATTAACACACTTCAAGTCTGACCTGCTCAATCAAACAGGCCCAGTTTCCAAGAAAGAATCGCCATGCATCTAACATTCAAGGTCTTTCTTTCACCCCTAAAAAGATGCTGTAAACCCATCGTTTGGAAACAGTACTTTCAGGGTTAATAGCTTTTCCCCCATCTCACAGTCTTTCTAACCTCCTCTCCACAGATACAGAAGAACAGAAGAAGATGATCTGCGCAAAGAAAAGGAAGGAAGAATTAAAGACCGCAGTAAAAAGGACAAAGACAGTAAAACAACGGAAGAGTGGGAACGAAAAATTACACGCCGCAAGGAAGAGTACACAGACAGGTAAATGACCTTGTCTTCAGTTGAATCATCTTCCTTTCTATCTCCCTCTGATGATCCCAAACTCAGATTTTCTCCTCAGTTCAAAGACTGTCCCAACAATAACAGACGTCATACCAGTACTTAGGGGTGAAAATCGGGAACAAGCACTTTGACTTGATTGGGGTTATGATCTGAAAGATTTCTTTATGAATACACTTTTACCAGACTGAGATTCTGCCCACACACGTTTACATCTGTCTCATATCTCCATCCAATTGTTTCCATATTTTGCTAAACGGCTCCAGGCGATCATAATGCCAATCATTGGGTTTTAACATTTTGATTATTGATTTTTCTGCATTGATTTATCTTCCAAGTACCAACCGCGTTACGTCTAGGGATCCGTATTGTCGGCCACCCCTCATCGGGGGCTGCAAACCTGTACCTCAAAAGCAAGGCTTTCATGGGGACTGAGCTCCCCATTGCTTCTTCCCCTTCTCACATTTTTTTAACCTTCACTTCCACAGCTCTGGAACAAGAAAACGAGAACGTACAGACAAAGATGAAGCAAAGAGAACTGAATACAGCAGTGAAAAGGACAAAGACAGGTCAGTAACTGCAGTTCCCCTTGTATCCTCTCCTCTGTACCTCTATCCTATGTGCCCGAACTCAGGTCCTCTCCGATTTAAAAAATATAGAGAATGACAGACCTCATATAACCATGGGAAGTCAACACCAGTAGCAAATAATTTGTTTGTGTGGTCATAATTTCAGAGATATCTTTAGTTTTTATATTATTAACACACTTCAAGTCTGACCTGCTCAATCAAACAGGCCCAGTTTCCAAGAAAGAATCGCCATGCATCTAACATTCAAGGTCTTTCTTTCACCCCTAAAAAGATGCTGTAAACCCATCGTTTGGAAACAGTACTTTCAGGGTTAATAGCTTTTCCCCCATCTCACAGTCTTTCTAACCTCCTCTCCACAGATACAGAAGAACAGAAGAAGATGATCTGCGCAAAGAAAAGGAAGGAAGAATTAAAGACCGCAGTAAAAAGGACAAAGACAGTAAAACAACGGAAGACTGGGAACGAAAAATTACACGCCGCAAGGAAGAGTACATAGACAGGTAAATGACCTTGTCTTCAGTTGAATCATCTTCCTTTCTATCTCCCTCTGATGATCCCAAACTCAGATTTTCTCCTCAGTTCAAAGACTGTCCCAAAATTAACAGACATCATACCAGTCCTTAGGGGTGAAAATCGGGAACAAGCACTTTGACTTGATTGGGGTTATGATCTGAAAGATTTCTTTATGAATACACTTTTACCAGACTGAGATTCTGCCCACACACGTTTACATCTGTCTCATATCTCCATCCGATTGTTTCCATATTTTGCTAAACGGCTCCAGGCGATCATAATGCCAATCATTGGGTTTTAACATTTTGATTATTGATTTTTCTGCATTGATTTATCTTCCAAGGACCAATCGCGTTACGTCTAGGAATCCGTATTGTCGGCCACCCCTCATCGGGGGCTGCAAACCTGTACCTCAAAAGCAAGGCTTTCATGGGGCTGAGCTCCCCATTGCTTCTTCCCCTTCTCACATTTTTTTAACCTTCACTTCCACAGCTCTGGAACAAGAAAACGAGAACGTACAGACAAAGATGAAGCAGAGAGAACTGAATACAGCAGTGAAAAGGACAAAGACAGGTCAGTGACTGCAGTTCCCCTTGTATCCTCTCCTCTGTACCTCTATCCTATGTGCCCAAACTCAGGTCGTCTCCGATTTAAAAAATATAGAGAATGACAGACCTCATATAACCATGGGAAGTCAACACCAGTAGCAAATAATTTGTTTGTGTGGTCATAATTTCATAGATATCTTTAGTTTTTATATTATTAACACACTTCCAAGTCTGACCTGCTCAATCAAACAGGCCCAGTTTCCAAGAAAGAATCGCCATGCATCTAACATTCAAGGTCTTTCTTTCACCCCTAAAAAGATGCTGTAAACCCATCGTTTGGAAACAGTACTTTCAGGGTTAATAGCTTTTCCCCCATCTCACAGTCTTTCTAACCTCCTCTCCACAGATACAGAAGAACAGAAGAAGATGATCTGCGCAAAGAAAAGGAAGGAAGAATTAAAGACCGCAGTAAAAAGGACAAAGACAGTAAAACAACGGAAGAGTGGGAACGAAAAATTACACGCCGCAAGGAAGAGTACACAGACAGGTAAATGACCTTGTCTTCAGTTGAATCATCTTCCTTTCTATCTCCCTCTGATGATCCCAAACTCAGATTTTCTCCTCAGTTCAAAGACTGTCCCAACAATAACAGATACCAGTCCTTGGGGGTGAAAATTGGGAACAAGCACTTTGACTTGATTGGGGTTATGATCTGAAAGATTTCTTTATTGATACACTTTTAACAGACTGAGATTCTGCCCACACACGTTTACATCTGTCTCATATCTCCATCCGATTGTTTCCATATTTTGCTAAATGGCTCCAGGCGATCATAATGCCAATCATTGGGTTTTAAGATTTTGATTATTGATTTTTCTGCATTGATTTATCTTCCAAGGACCAATCGCGTTACGTCTAGGGATCCGTATTGTCGGCCACCCCTCATCGGGGGCTGCAAACCTGTACCTCAAAAGCAAGGCTTTCATGGGGACTGAGCTCCCCATTGCTTCTTCCCCTTCTCACATTTTTTTAACCTTCACTACCACAGCTCTGGAACGAGAAAACGAGAACGTACAGACAAAGATGAAGCAGAGAGAACTGAATACAGCAGTGAAAAGGACAAAGACAGGTCAGTGACTGCAGTTCCCCTTGTATCCTCTCCTCTGTACCTCTATCCTATGTGCCCAAACTCAGGTCCTCTCCGATTTAAAAAATATATGGAGAATGACAGACCTCATATAACCATGGGAAGTCAACACCAGTAGCAAATAATTTGTTTGTGTGGTCATAATTTCAGAGATATCTTTAGTTTTTATATTATTAACACACTTCAAGTCTGACCTGCTCAATCAAACAGGCCCAGTTTCCAAGAAAGAATCGCCATGCATCTAACATTCAAGGTCTTTCTTTCACCCCTAAAAAGATGCTGTAAACCCATCGTTTGGAAACAGTACTTTCAGGGTTAATAGCTTTTCCCCCATCTCACAGTCTTTCTAACCTCCTCTCCACAGATACAGAAGAACAGAAGAAGATGATCTGCGCAAAGAAAAGGAAGGAAGAATTAAAGACCGCAGTAAAAAGGACAAAGACAGTAAAACAACGGAAGAGTGGGAACGAAAAATTACACGCCGCAAGGAAGAGTACACAGACAGGTAAATGACCTTGTCTTCAGTTGAATCATCTTCCTTTCTATCTCCCTCTGATGATCCCAAACTCAGATTTTCTCCTCAGTTCAAAGACTGTCCCAACAATAACAGACGTCATACCAGTACTTAGGGGTGAAAATCGGGAACAAGCACTTTGACTTGATTGGGGTTATGATCTGAAAGATTTCTTTATGAATACACTTTTACCAGACTGAGATTCTGCCCACACACGTTTACATCTGTCTCATATCTCCATCCAATTGTTTCCATATTTTGCTAAACGGCTCCAGGCGATCATAATGCCAATCATTGGGTTTTAACATTTTGATTATTGATTTTTCTGCATTGATTTATCTTCCAAGTACCAACCGCGTTACGTCTAGGGATCCGTATTGTCGGCCACCCCTCATCGGGGGCTGCAAACCTGTACCTCAAAAGCAAGGCTTTCATGGGGACTGAGCTCCCCATTGCTTCTTCCCCTTCTCACATTTTTTTAACCTTCACTTCCACAGCTCTGGAACAAGAAAACGAGAACGTACAGACAAAGATGAAGCAAAGAGAACTGAATACAGCAGTGAAAAGGACAAAGACAGGTCAGTAACTGCAGTTCCCCTTGTATCCTCTCCTCTGTACCTCTATCCTATGTGCCCGAACTCAGGTCCTCTCCGATTTAAAAAATATAGAGAATGACAGACCTCATATAACCATGGGAAGTCAACACCAGTAGCAAATAATTTGTTTGTGTGGTCATAATTTCAGAGATATCTTTAGTTTTTATATTATTAACACACTTCAAGTCTGACCTGCTCAATCAAACAGGCCCAGTTTCCAAGAAAGAATCGCCATGCATCTAACATTCAAGGTCTTTCTTTCACCCCTAAAAAGATGCTGTAAACCCATCGTTTGGAAACAGTACTTTCAGGGTTAATAGCTTTTCCCCCATCTCACAGTCTTTCTAACCTCCTCTCCACAGATACAGAAGAACAGAAGAAGATGATCTGCGCAAAGAAAAGGAAGGAAGAATTAAAGACCGCAGTAAAAAGGACAAAGACAGTAAAACAACGGAAGACTGGGAACGAAAAATTACACGCCGCAAGGAAGAGTACATAGACAGGTAAATGACCTTGTCTTCAGTTGAATCATCTTCCTTTCTATCTCCCTCTGATGATCCCAAACTCAGATTTTCTCCTCAGTTCAAAGACTGTCCCAAAATTAACAGACATCATACCAGTCCTTAGGGGTGAAAATCGGGAACAAGCACTTTGACTTGATTGGGGTTATGATCTGAAAGATTTCTTTATGAATACACTTTTACCAGACTGAGATTCTGCCCACACACGTTTACATCTGTCTCATATCTCCATCCGATTGTTTCCATATTTTGCTAAACGGCTCCAGGCGATCATAATGCCAATCATTGGGTTTTAACATTTTGATTATTGATTTTTCTGCATTGATTTATCTTCCAAGGACCAATCGCGTTACGTCTAGGAATCCGTATTGTCGGCCACCCCTCATCGGGGGCTGCAAACCTGTACCTCAAAAGCAAGGCTTTCATGGGGCTGAGCTCCCCATTGCTTCTTCCCCTTCTCACATTTTTTTAACCTTCACTTCCACAGCTCTGGAACAAGAAAACGAGAACGTACAGACAAAGATGAAGCAGAGAGAACTGAATACAGCAGTGAAAAGGACAAAGACAGGTCAGTGACTGCAGTTCCCCTTGTATCCTCTCCTCTGTACCTCTATCCTATGTGCCCAAACTCAGGTCGTCTCCGATTTAAAAAATATAGAGAATGACAGACCTCATATAACCATGGGAAGTCAACACCAGTAGCAAATAATTTGTTTGTGTGGTCATAATTTCATAGATATCTTTAGTTTTTATATTATTAACACACTTCCAAGTCTGACCTGCTCAATCAAACAGGCCCAGTTTCCAAGAAAGAATCGCCATGCATCTAACATTCAAGGTCTTTCTTTCACCCCTAAAAAGATGCTGTAAACCCATCGTTTGGAAACAGTACTTTCAGGGTTAATAGCTTTTCCCCCATCTCACAGTCTTTCTAACCTCCTCTCCACAGATACAGAAGAACAGAAGAAGATGATCTGCGCAAAGAAAAGGAAGGAAGAATTAAAGACCGCAGTAAAAAGGACAAAGACAGTAAAACAACGGAAGAGTGGGAACGAAAAATTACACGCCGCAAGGAAGAGTACACAGACAGGTAAATGACCTTGTCTTCAGTTGAATCATCTTCCTTTCTATCTCCCTCTGATGATCCCAAACTCAGATTTTCTCCTCAGTTCAAAGACTGTCCCAACAATAACAGATACCAGTCCTTGGGGGTGAAAATTGGGAACAAGCACTTTGACTTGATTGGGGTTATGATCTGAAAGATTTCTTTATTGATACACTTTTAACAGACTGAGATTCTGCCCACACACGTTTACATCTGTCTCATATCTCCATCCGATTGTTTCCATATTTTGCTAAATGGCTCCAGGCGATCATAATGCCAATCATTGGGTTTTAAGATTTTGATTATTGATTTTTCTGCATTGATTTATCTTCCAAGGACCAATCGCGTTACGTCTAGGGATCCGTATTGTCGGCCACCCCTCATCGGGGGCTGCAAACCTGTACCTCAAAAGCAAGGCTTTCATGGGGACTGAGCTCCCCATTGCTTCTTCCCCTTCTCACATTTTTTTAACCTTCACTACCACAGCTCTGGAACGAGAAAACGAGAACGTACAGACAAAGATGAAGCAGAGAGAACTGAATACAGCAGTGAAAAGGACAAAGACAGGTCAGTGACTGCAGTTCCCCTTGTATCCTCTCCTCTGTACCTCTATCCTATGTGCCCAAACTCAGGTCCTCTCCCATTTAAAAAATATATGGAGAATGACAGACCTCATATAACCATGGGAAGTCAACACCAGTAGCAAATAATTTGTTTGTGTGGTCATAATTTCAGAGATATCTTTAGTTTTTATATTATTAACACACTTCAAGTCTGACCTGCTCAATCAAACAGGCCCAGTTTCCAAGAAAGAATCGCCATGCATCTAACATTCAAGGTCTTTCTTTCACCCCTAAAAAGATGCTGTAAACCCATCGTTTGGAAACAGTACTTTCAGGGTTAATAGCTTTTCCCCCATCTCACAGTCTTTCTAACCTCCTCTCCACAGATACAGAAGAACAGAAGAAGATGATCTGCGCAAAGAAAAGGAAGGAAGAATTAAAGACCGCAGTAAAAAGGACAAAGACAGTAAAACAACGGAAGACTGGGAACGAAAAATTACACGCCGCAAGGAAGAGTACATAGACAGGTAAATGACCTTGTCTTCAGTTGAATCATCTTCCTTTCTATCTCCCTCTGATGATCCCAAACTCAGATTTTCTCCTCAGTTCAAAGACTGTCCCAACAATAACAGACGTCATACCAGTCCTTAGGGGTGAAAATCGGGAACAAGCACTTTGACTTGATTGGGGTTATGATCTGAAAGATTTCTTTATGAATACACTTTTACCAGACTGAGATTCTGCCCACACACGTTTACATCTGTCTCATATCTCCATCCAATTGTTTCCATATTTTGCTAAACGGCTCCAGGCGATCATAATGCCAATCATTGGGTTTTAACATTTTGATTATTGATTTTTCTGCATTGATTTATCTTCCAAGTACCAACCGCGTTACGTCTAGGGATCCGTATTGTCGGCCACCCCTCATCGGGGGCTGCAAACCTGTAACTCAAAAGCAAGGCTTTCATGGGGACTGAGCTCCCCATTGCTTCTTCCCCTTCTCACATTTTTTTAACCTTCACTTCCACAGCTCTGGAACAAGAAAACGAGAACGTACAGACAAAGATGAAGCAGAGAGAACTGAATACAGCAGTGAAAAGGACAAAGACAGGTCAGTGACTGCAGTTCCCCTTGTATCCTCTCCTCTGTACCTCTATCCTATGTGCCCAAACTCAGGTCCTCTCCGATTTAAAAAATATATGGAGAATGACAGACCTCATATAACCATGGGAAGTCAACACCAGTAGCAAATAATTTGTTTGTGTGGTCATAATTTCAGAGATATCTTTAGTTTTTATATTATTAACACACTTCAAGTCTGACCTGCTCAATCAAACAGGCCCAGTTTCCAAGAAAGAATCGCCATGCATCTAACATTCAAGGTCTTTCTTTCACCCCTAAAAAGATGCTGTAAACCCATCGTTTGGAAACAGTACTTTCAGGGTTAATAGCTTTTCCCCCATCTCACAGTCTTTCTAACCTCCTCTCCACAGATACAGAAGAACAGAAGAAGATGATCTGCGCAAAGAAAAGGAAGGAAGAATTAAAGACCGCAGTAAAAAGGACAAAGACAGTAAAACAACGGAAGAGTGGGAACGAAAAATTACACGCCGCAAGGAAGAGTACACAGACAGGTAAATGACCTTGTCTTCAGTTGAATCATCTTCCTTTCTATCTCCCTCTGATGATCCCAAACTCAGATTTTCTCCTCAGTTCAAAGACTGTCCCAACAATAACAGATACCAGTCCTTGGGGGTGAAAATTGGGAACAAGCACTTTGACTTGATTGGGGTTATGATCTGAAAGATTTCTTTATTGATACACTTTTAACAGACTGAGATTCTGCCCACACACGTTTACATCTGTCTCATATCTCCATCCGATTGTTTCCATATTTTGCTAAATGGCTCCAGGCGATCATAATGCCAATCATTGGGTTTTAAGATTTTGATTATTGATTTTTCTGCATTGATTTATCTTCCAAGGACCAATCGCGTTACGTCTAGGGATCCGTATTGTCGGCCACCCCTCATCGGGGGCTGCAAACCTGTACCTCAAAAGCAAGGCTTTCATGGGGACTGAGCTCCCCATTGCTTCTTCCCCTTCTCACATTTTTTTAACCTTCACTACCACAGCTCTGGAACGAGAAAACGAGAACGTACAGACAAAGATGAAGCAGAGAGAAGTGAATACAGCAGTGAAAAGGACAAAGACAGGTCAGTGACTGCAGTTCCCCTTGTATCCTCTCCTCTGTACCTCTATCCTATGTGCCCAAACTCAGGTCCTCTCCGATTTAAAAAATATATGGAGAATGACAGACCTCATATAACCATGGGAAGTCAACACCAGTAGCAAATAATTTGTTTGTGTGGTCATAATTTCAGAGATATCTTTAGTTTTTATATTATTAACACACTTCAAGTCTGACCTGCTCAATCAAACAGGCCCAGTTTCCAAGAAAGAATCGCCATGCATCTAACATTCAAGGTCTTTCTTTCACCCCTAAAAAGATGCTGTAAACCCATCGTTTGGAAACAGTACTTTCAGGGTTAATAGCTTTTCCCCCATCTCACAGTCTTTCTAACCTCCTCTCCACAGATACAGAAGAACAGAAGAAGATGATCTGCGCAAAGAAAAGGAAGGAAGAATTAAAGACCGCAGTAAAAAGGACAAAGACAGTAAAACAACGGAAGACTGGGAACGAAAAATTACACGCCGCAAGGAAGAGTACACAGACAGGTAAATGACCTTGTCTTCAGTTGAATCATCTTCCTTTCTATCTCCCTCTGATGATCCCAAACTCAGATTTTCTCCTCAGTTCAAAGACTGTCCCAACAATAACAGACGTCATACCAGTACTTAGGGGTGAAAATCGGGAACAAGCACTTTGACTTGATTGGGGTTATGATCTGAAAGATTTCTTTATGAATACACTTTTACCAGACTGAGATTCTGCCCACACACGTTTACATCTGTCTCATATCTCCATCCAATTGTTTCCATATTTTGCTAAACGGCTCCAGGCGATCATAATGCCAATCATTGGGTTTTAACATTTTGATTATTGATTTTTCTGCATTGATTTATCTTCCAAGTACCAACCGCGTTACGTCTAGGGATCCGTATTGTCGGCCACCCCTCATCGGGGGCTGCAAACCTGTAACTCAAAAGCAAGGCTTTCATGGGGACTGAGCTCCCCATTGCTTCTTCCCCTTCTCACATTTTTTTAACCTTCACTTCCACAGCTCTGGAACGAGAAAACGAGAACGTACAGACAAAGATGAAGCAAAGAGAACTGAATACAGCAGTGAAAAGGACAAAGACAGGTCAGTGACTGCAGTTCCCCTTGTATCCTCTCCTCTGTACCTCTATCCTATGTGCCCGAACTCAGGTCCTCTCCGATTTAAAAAATATAGAGAATGACAGACCTCATATAACCATGGGAAGTCAACACCAGTAGCAAATAATTTGTTTGTGTGGTCATAATTTCAGAGATATCTTTAGTTTTTATATTATTAACACACTTCAAGTCTGACCTGCTCAATCAAACAGGCCCAGTTTCCAAGAAAGAATCGCCATGCATCTAACATTCAAGGTCTTTCTTTCACCCCTAAAAAGATGCTGTAAACCCATCGTTTGGAAACAGTACTTTCAGGGTTAATAGCTTTTCCCCCATCTCACAGTCTTTCTAACCTCCTCTCCACAGATACAGAAGAACAGAAGAAGATGATCTGCGCAAAGAAAAGGAAGGAAGAATTAAAGACCGCAGTAAAAAGGACAAAGACAGTAAAACAACGGAAGAGTGGGAACGAAAAATTACACGCCGCAAGGAAGAGTACACAGACAGGTAAATGACCTTGTCTTCAGTTGAATCATCTTCCTTTCTATCTCCCTCTGATGATCCCAAACTCAGATTTTCTCCTCAGTTCAAAGACTGTCCCAACAATAACAGACATCATACCAGTCCTTAGGGGTGAAAATCGGGAACAAGCACTTTGACTTGATTGGGGTTATGATCTGAAAGATTTCTTTATGAATACACTTTTACCAGACTGAGATTCTGCCCACACACGTTTACATCTGTCTCATATCTCCATCCGATTGTTTCCATATTTTGCTAAACGGCTCCAGGCGATCATAATGCCAATCATTGGGTTTTAACATTTTGATTATTGATTTTTCTGCATTGATTTATCTTCCAAGTACCAATCGCGTTACGTCTAGGGATCCATATTGTCGGCCACCCCTCATCGGGGGCTGCAAACCTGTACCTCAAAAGCAAGGCTTTCATGGGGCTGAGCTCCCCATTGCTTCTTCCCCTTCTCACATTTTTTTAACCTTCACTTCCACAGCTCTGGAACAAGAAAACGAGAACGTACAGACAAAGATGAAGCAGAGAGAACTGAATACAGCAGTGAAAAGGACAAAGACAGGTCAGTGACTGCAGTTCCCCTTGTATCCTCTCCTCTGTACCTCTATCCTATGTGCCCAAACTCAGGTCCTCTCCGATTTAAAAAATATATGGAGAATGACAGACCTCATATAACCATGGGAAGTCAACACCAGTAGCAAATAATTTGTTTGTGTGGTCATAATTTCAGAGATATCTTTAGTTTTTATATTATTAACACACTTCAAGTCTGACCTGCTCAATCAAACAGGCCCAGTTTCCAAGAAAGAATCGCCATGCATCTAACATTCAAGGTCTTTCTTTCACCCCTAAAAAGATGCTGTAAACCCATCGTTTGGAAACAGTACTTTCAGGGTTAATAGCTTTTCCCCCATCTCACAGTCTTTCTAACCTCCTCTCCACAGATACAGAAGAACAGAAGAAGATGATCTGCGCAAAGAAAAGGAAGGAAGAATTAAAGACCGCAGTAAAAAGGACAAAGACAGTAAAACAACGGAAGAGTGGGAACGAAAAATTACACGCCGCAAGGAAGAGTACACAGACAGGTAAATGACCTTGTCTTCAGTTGAATCATCTTCCTTTCTATCTCCCTCTGATGATCCCAAACTCAGATTTTCTCCTCAGTTCAAAGACTGTCCCAAAATTAACAGACATCATACCAGTCCTTAGGGGTGAAAATCGGGAACAAGCACTTTGACTTGATTGGGGTTATGATCTGAAAGATTTCTTTATGAATACACTTTTACCAGACTGAGATTCTGCCCACACACGTTTACATCTGTCTCATATCTCCATCCGATTGTTTCCATATTTTGCTAAACGGCTCCAGGCGATCATAATGCCAATCATTGGGTTTTAACATTTTGATTATTGATTTTTCTGCATTGATTTATCTTCCAAGGACCAATCGCGTTACGTCTAGGGATCCATATTGTCGGCCACCCCTCATCGGGGGCTGCAAACCTGTACCTCAAAAGCAAGGCTTTCATGGGGCTGAGCTCCCCATTGCTTCGTCCCCTTCTCACATTTTTTTAACCTTCACTTCCACAGCTCTGGAACAAGAAAACGAGAACGTACAGACAAAGATGAAGCAGAGAGAACTGAATACAGCAGTGAAAAGGACAAAGACAGGTCAGTGACTGCAGTTCCCCTTGTATCCTCTCCTCTGTACCTCTATCCTATGTGCCCAAACTCAGGTCCTCTCCGATTTAAAAAATATATGGAGAATGACAGACCTCATATAACCATGGGAAGTCAACACCAGTAGCAAATAATTTGTTTGTGTGGTCATAATTTCAGAGATATCTTTAGTTTTTATATTATTAACACACTTCAAGTCTGACCTGCTCAATCAAACAGGCCCAGTTTCCAAGAAAGAATCGCCATGCATCTAACATTCAAGGTCTTTCTTTCACCCCTAAAAAGATGCTGTAAACCCATCGTTTGGAAACAGTACTTTCAGGGTTAATAGCTTTTCCCCCATCTCACAGTCTTTCTAACCTCCTCTCCACAGATACAGAAGAACAGAAGAAGATGATCTGCGCAAAGAAAAGGAAGGAAGAATTAAAGACCGCAGTAAAAAGGACAAAGACAGTAAAACAACGGAAGACTGGGAACGAAAAATTACACGCCGCAAGGAAGAGTACACAGACAGGTAAATGACCTTGTCTTCAGTTGAATCATCTTCCTTTCTATCTCCCTCTGATGATCCCAAACTCAGATTTTCTCCTCAGTTCAAAGACTGTCCCAACAATAACAGATACCAGTCCTTGGGGGTGAAAATTGGGAACAAGCACTTTGACTTGATTGGGGTTATGATCTGAAAGATTTCTTTATTGATACACTTTTAACAGACTGAGATTCTGCCCACACACGTTTACATCTGTCTCATATCTCCATCCGATTGTTTCCATATTTTGCTAAATGGCTCCAGGCGATCATAATGCCAATCATTGGGTTTTAAGATTTTGATTATTGATTTTTCTGCATTGATTTATCTTCCAAGGACCAATCGCGTTACGTCTAGGGATCCGTATTGTCGGCCACCCCTCATCGGGGGCTGCAAACCTGTACCTCAAAAGCAAGGCTTTCATGGGGACTGAGCTCCCCATTGCTTCTTCCCCTTCTCACATTTTTTTAACCTTCACTACCACAGCTCTGGAACGAGAAAACGAGAACGTACAGACAAAGATGAAGCAGAGAGAAGTGAATACAGCAGTGAAAAGGACAAAGACAGGTCAGTGACTGCAGTTCCCCTTGTATCCTCTCCTCTGTACCTCTATCCTATGTGCCCAAACTCAGGTCCTCTCCGATTTAAAAAATATATGGAGAATGACAGACCTCATATAACCATGGGAAGTCAACACCAGTAGCAAATAATTTGTTTGTGTGGTCATAATTTCAGAGATATCTTTAGTTTTTATATTATTAACACACTTCAAGTCTGACCTGCTCAATCAAACAGGCCCAGTTTCCAAGAAAGAATCGCCATGCATCTAACATTCAAGGTCTTTCTTTCACCCCTAAAAAGATGCTGTAAACCCATCGTTTGGAAACAGTACTTTCAGGGTTAATAGCCTTTCCCCCATCTCACAGTCTTTCTAACCTCCTCTCCACAGATACAGAAGAACAGAAGAAGATGATCTGCGCAAAGAAAAGGAAGGAAGAATTAAAGACCGCAGTAAAAAGGACAAAGACAGTAAAACAACGGAAGACTGGGAACGAAAAATTACACGCCGCAAGGAAGAGTACACAGACAGGTAAATGACCTTGTCTTCAGTTGAATCATCTTCCTTTCTATCTCCCTCTGATGATCCCAAACTCAGATTTTCTCCTCAGTTCAAAGACTGTCCCAACAATAACAGATACCAGTCCTTGGGGGTGAAAATTGGGAACAAGCACTTTGACTTGATTGGGGTTATGATCTGAAAGATTTCTTTATTGATACACTTTTAACAGACTGAGATTCTGCCCACACACGTTTACATCTGTCTCATATCTCCATCCGATTGTTTCCATATTTTGCTAAATGGCTCCAGGCGATCATAATGCCAATCATTGGGTTTTAAGATTTTGATTATTGATTTTTCTGCATTGATTTATCTTCCAAGGACCAATCGCGTTACGTCTAGGGATCCGTATTGTCGGCCACCCCTCATCGGGGGCTGCAAACCTGTACCTCAAAAGCAAGGCTTTCATGGGGACTGAGCTCCCCATTGCTTCTTCCCCTTCTCACATTTTTTTAACCTTCACTACCACAGCTCTGGAACGAGAAAACGAGAACGTACAGACAAAGATGAAGCAGAGAGAAGTGAATACAGCAGTGAAAAGGACAAAGACAGGTCAGTGACTGCAGTTCCCCTTGTATCCTCTCCTCTGTACCTCTATCCTATGTGCCCAAACTCAGGTCCTCTCCGATTTAAAAAATATATGGAGAATGACAGACCTCATATAACCATGGGAAGTCAACACCAGTAGCAAATAATTTGTTTGTGTGGTCATAATTTCAGAGATATCTTTAGTTTTTATATTATTAACACACTTCAAGTCTGACCTGCTCAATCAAACAGGCCCAGTTTCCAAGAAAGAATCGCCATGCATCTAACATTCAAGGTCTTTCTTTCACCCCTAAAAAGATGCTGTAAACCCATCGTTTGGAAACAGTACTTTCAGGGTTAATAGCCTTTCCCCCATCTCACAGTCTTTCTAACCTCCTCTCCACAGATACAGAAGAACAGAAGAAGATGATCTGCGCAAAGAAAAGGAAGGAAGAATTAAAGACCGCAGTAAAAAGGACAAAGACAGTAAAACAACGGAAGACTGGGAACGAAAAATTACACGCCGCAAGGAAGAGTACACAGACAGGTAAATGACCTTGTCTTCAGTTGAATCATCTTCCTTTCTATCTCCCTCTGATGATCCCAAACTCAGATTTTCTCCTCAGTTCAAAGACTGTCCCAACAATAACAGATACCAGTCCTTGGGGGTGAAAATTGGGAACAAGCACTTTGACTTGATTGGGGTTATGATCTGAAAGATTTCTTTATTGATACACTTTTAACAGACTGAGATTCTGCCCACACACGTTTACATCTGTCTCATATCTCCATCCGATTGTTTCCATATTTTGCTAAATGGCTCCAGGCGATCATAATGCCAATCATTGGGTTTTAAGATTTTGATTATTGATTTTTCTGCATTGATTTATCTTCCAAGGACCAATCGCGTTACGTCTAGGGATCCGTATTGTCGGCCACCCCTCATCGGGGGCTGCAAACCTGTACCTCAAAAGCAAGGCTTTCATGGGGACTGAGCTCCCCATTGCTTCTTCCCCTTCTCACATTTTTTTAACCTTCACTACCACAGCTCTGGAACGAGAAAACGAGAACGTACAGACAAAGATGAAGCAGAGAGAAGTGAATACAGCAGTGAAAAGGACAAAGACAGGTCAGTGACTGCAGTTCCCCTTGTATCCTCTCCTCTGTACCTCTATCCTATGTGCCCAAACTCAGGTCCTCTCCGATTTAAAAAATATATGGAGAATGACAGACCTCATATAACCATGGGAAGTCAACACCAGTAGCAAATAATTTGTTTGTGTGGTCATAATTTCAGAGATATCTTTAGTTTTTATATTATTAACACACTTCAAGTCTGACCTGCTCAATCAAACAGGCCCAGTTTCCAAGAAAGAATCGCCATGCATCTAACATTCAAGGTCTTTCTTTCACCCCTAAAAAGATGCTGTAAACCCATCGTTTGGAAACAGTACTTTCAGGGTTAATAGCTTTTCCCCCATCTCACAGTCTTTCTAACCTCCTCTCCACAGATACAGAAGAACAGAAGAAGATGATCTGCGCAAAGAAAAGGAAGGAAGAATTAAAGACCGCAGTAAAAAGGACAAAGACAGTAAAACAACGGAAGACTGGGAACGAAAAATTACACGCCGCAAGGAAGAGTACATAGACAGGTAAATGACCTTGTCTTCAGTTGAATCATCTTCCTTTCTATCTCCCTCTGATGATCCCAAACTCAGATTTTCTCCTCAGTTCAAAGACTGTCCCAACAATAACAGACGTCATACCAGTACTTAGGGGTGAAAATCGGGAACAAGCACTTTGACTTGATTGGGGTTATGATCTGAAAGATTTCTTTATGAATACACTTTTACCAGACTGAGATTCTGCCCACACACGTTTACATCTGTCTCATATCTCCATCCAATTGTTTCCATATTTTGCTAAACGGCTCCAGGCGATCATAATGCCAATCATTGGGTTTTAACATTTTGATTATTGATTTTTCTGCATTGATTTATCTTCCAAGTACCAACCGCGTTACGTCTAGGGATCCGTATTGTCGGCCACCCCTCATCGGGGGCTGCAAACCTGTAACTCAAAAGCAAGGCTTTCATGGGGACTGAGCTCCCCATTGCTTCTTCCCCTTCTCACATTTTTTTAACCTTCACTTCCACAGCTCTGGAACAAGAAAACGAGAACGTACAGACAAAGATGAAGCAAAGAGAACTGAATACAGCAGTGAAAAGGACAAAGACAGGTCAGTAACTGCAGTTCCCCTTGTATCCTCTCCTCTGTACCTCTATCCTATGTGCCCGAACTCAGGTCCTCTCCGATTTAAAAAATATAGAGAATGACAGACCTCATATAACCATGGGAAGTCAACACCAGTAGCAAATAATTTGTTTGTGTGGTCATAATTTCAGAGATATCTTTAGTTTTTATATTATTAACACACTTCAAGTCTGACCTGCTCAATCAAACAGGCCCAGTTTCCAAGAAAGAATCGCCATGCATCTAACATTCAAGGTCTTTCTTTCACCCCTAAAAAGATGCTGTAAACCCATCGTTTGGAAACAGTACTTTCAGGGTTAATAGCTTTTCCCCCATCTCACAGTCTTTCTAACCTCCTCTCCACAGATACAGAAGAACAGAAGAAGATGATCTGCGCAAAGAAAAGGAAGGAAGAATTAAAGACCGCAGTAAAAAGGACAAAGACAGTAAAACAACGGAAGAGTGGGAACGAAAAATTACACGCCGCAAGGAAGAGTACACAGACAGGTAAATGACCTTGTCTTCAGTTGAATCATCTTCCTTTCTATCTCCCTCTGATGATCCCAAACTCAGATTTTCTCCTCAGTTCAAAGACTGTCCCAACAATAACAGACGTCATACCAGTCCTTAGGGGTGAAAATCGGGAACAAGCACTTTGACTTGATTGGGGTTATGATCTGAAAGATTTCTTTATGAATACACTTTTACCAGACTGAGATTCTGCCCACACACGTTTACATCTGTCTCATATCTCCATCCAATTGTTTCCATATTTTGCTAAACGGCTCCAGGCGATCATAATGCCAATCATTGGGTTTTAACATTTTGATTATTGATTTTTCTGCATTGATTTATCTTCCAAGTACCAACCGCGTTACGTCTAGGGATCCGTATTGTCGGCCACCCCTCATCGGGGGCTGCAAACCTGTAACTCAAAAGCAAGGCTTTCATGGGGACTGAGCTCCCCATTGCTTCTTCCCCTTCTCACATTTTTTTAACCTTCACTTCCACAGCTCTGGAACGAGAAAACGAGAACGTACAGACAAAGATGAAGCAAAGAGAACTGAATACAGCAGTGAAAAGGACAAAGACAGGTCAGTGACTGCAGTTCCCCTTGTATCCTCTCCTCTGTACCTCTATCCTATGTGCCCGAACTCAGGTCCTCTCCGATTTAAAAAATATAGAGAATGACAGACCTCATATAACCATGGGAAGTCAACACCAGTAGCAAATAATTTGTTTGTGTGGTCATAATTTCAGAGATATCTTTAGTTTTTATATTATTAACACACTTCAAGTCTGACCTGCTCAATCAAACAGGCCCAGTTTCCAAGAAAGAATCGCCATGCATCTAACATTCAAGGTCTTTCTTTCACCCCTAAAAAGATGCTGTAAACCCATCGTTTGGAAACAGTACTTTCAGGGTTAATAGCTTTTCCCCCATCTCACAGTCTTTCTAACCTCCTCTCCACAGATACAGAAGAACAGAAGAAGATGATCTGCGCAAAGAAAAGGAAGGAAGAATTAAAGACCGCAGTAAAAAGGACAAAGACAGTAAAACAACGGAAGAGTGGGAACGAAAAATTACACGCCGCAAGGAAGAGTACACAGACAGGTAAATGACCTTGTCTTCAGTTGAATCATCTTCCTTTCTATCTCCCTCTGATGATCCCAAACTCAGATTTTCTCCTCAGTTCAAAGACTGTCCCAACAATAACAGACGTCATACCAGTCCTTAGGGGTGAAAATCGGGAACAAGCACTTTGACTTGATTGGGGTTATGATCTGAAAGATTTCTTTATGAATACACTTTTACCAGACTGAGATTCTGCCCACACACGTTTACATCTGTCTCATATCTCCATCCGATTGTTTCCATATTTTGCTAAACGGCTCCAGGCGATCATAATGCCAATCATTGGGTTTTAACATTTTGATTATTGATTTTTCTGCATTGATTTATCTTCCAAGTACCAATCGCGTTACGTCTAGGGATCCATATTGTCGGCCACCCCTCATCGGGGGCTGCAAACCTGTACCTCAAAAGCAAGGCTTTCATGGGGCTGAGCTCCCCATTGCTTCTTCCCCTTCTCACATTTTTTTAACCTTCACTTCCACAGCTCTGGAACAAGAAAACGAGAACGTACAGACAAAGATGAAGCAGAGAGAACTGAATACAGCAGTGAAAAGGACAAAGACAGGTCAGTGACTGCAGTTCCCCTTGTATCCTCTCCTCTGTACCTCTATCCTATGTGCCCAAACTCAGGTCCTCTCCGATTTAAAAAATATATGGAGAATGACAGACCTCATATAACCATGGGAAGTCAACACCAGTAGCAAATAATTTGTTTGTGTGGTCATAATTTCAGAGATATCTTTAGTTTTTATATTATTAACACACTTCAAGTCTGACCTGCTCAATCAAACAGGCCCAGTTTCCAAGAAAGAATCGCCATGCATCTAACATTCAAGGTCTTTCTTTCACCCCTAAAAAGATGCTGTAAACCCATCGTTTGGAAACAGTACTTTCAGGGTTAATAGCTTTTCCCCCATCTCACAGTCTTTCTAACCTCCTCTCCACAGATACAGAAGAACAGAAGAAGATGATCTGCGCAAAGAAAAGGAAGGAAGAATTAAAGACCGCAGTAAAAAGGACAAAGACAGTAAAACAACGGAAGAGTGGGAACGAAAAATTACACGCCGCAAGGAAGAGTACACAGACAGGTAAATGACCTTGTCTTCAGTTGAATCATCTTCCTTTCTATCTCCCTCTGATGATCCCAAACTCAGATTTTCTCCTCAGTTCAAAGACTGTCCCAAAATTAACAGACATCATACCAGTCCTTAGGGGTGAAAATCGGGAACAAGCACTTTGACTTGATTGGGGTTATGATCTGAAAGATTTCTTTATGAATACACTTTTACCAGACTGAGATTCTGCCCACACACGTTTACATCTGTCTCATATCTCCATCCGATTGTTTCCATATTTTGCTAAACGGCTCCAGGCGATCATAATGCCAATCATTGGGTTTTAACATTTTGATTATTGATTTTTCTGCATTGATTTATCTTCCAAGGACCAATCGCGTTACGTCTAGGGATCCATATTGTCGGCCACCCCTCATCGGGGGCTGCAAACCTGTACCTCAAAAGCAAGGCTTTCATGGGGCTGAGCTCCCCATTGCTTCGTCCCCTTCTCACATTTTTTTAACCTTCACTTCCACAGCTCTGGAACAAGAAAACGAGAACGTACAGACAAAGATGAAGCAGAGAGAACTGAATACAGCAGTGAAAAGGACAAAGACAGGTCAGTGACTGCAGTTCCCCTTGTATCCTCTCCTCTGTACCTCTATCCTATGTGCCCAAACTCAGGTCCTCTCCGATTTAAAAAATATATGGAGAATGACAGACCTCATATAACCATGGGAAGTCAACACCAGTAGCAAATAATTTGTTTGTGTGGTCATAATTTCAGAGATATCTTTAGTTTTTATATTATTAACACACTTCAAGTCTGACCTGCTCAATCAAACAGGCCCAGTTTCCAAGAAAGAATCGCCATGCATCTAACATTCAAGGTCTTTCTTTCACCCCTAAAAAGATGCTGTAAACCCATCGTTTGGAAACAGTACTTTCAGGGTTAATAGCTTTTCCCCCATCTCACAGTCTTTCTAACCTCCTCTCCACAGATACAGAAGAACAGAAGAAGATGATCTGCGCAAAGAAAAGGAAGGAAGAATTAAAGACCGCAGTAAAAAGGACAAAGACAGTAAAACAACGGAAGACTGGGAACGAAAAATTACACGCCGCAAGGAAGAGTACACAGACAGGTAAATGACCTTGTCTTCAGTTGAATCATCTTCCTTTCTATCTCCCTCTGATGATCCCAAACTCAGATTTTCTCCTCAGTTCAAAGACTGTCCCAACAATAACAGATACCAGTCCTTGGGGGTGAAAATTGGGAACAAGCACTTTGACTTGATTGGGGTTATGATCTGAAAGATTTCTTTATTGATACACTTTTAACAGACTGAGATTCTGCCCACACACGTTTACATCTGTCTCATATCTCCATCCGATTGTTTCCATATTTTGCTAAATGGCTCCAGGCGATCATAATGCCAATCATTGGGTTTTAAGATTTTGATTATTGATTTTTCTGCATTGATTTATCTTCCAAGGACCAATCGCGTTACGTCTAGGGATCCGTATTGTCGGCCACCCCTCATCGGGGGCTGCAAACCTGTACCTCAAAAGCAAGGCTTTCATGGGGACTGAGCTCCCCATTGCTTCTTCCCCTTCTCACATTTTTTTAACCTTCACTACCACAGCTCTGGAACGAGAAAACGAGAACGTACAGACAAAGATGAAGCAGAGAGAAGTGAATACAGCAGTGAAAAGGACAAAGACAGGTCAGTGACTGCAGTTCCCCTTGTATCCTCTCCTCTGTACCTCTATCCTATGTGCCCAAACTCAGGTCCTCTCCGATTTAAAAAATATATGGAGAATGACAGACCTCATATAACCATGGGAAGTCAACACCAGTAGCAAATAATTTGTTTGTGTGGTCATAATTTCAGAGATATCTTTAGTTTTTATATTATTAACACACTTCAAGTCTGACCTGCTCAATCAAACAGGCCCAGTTTCCAAGAAAGAATCGCCATGCATCTAACATTCAAGGTCTTTCTTTCACCCCTAAAAAGATGCTGTAAACCCATCGTTTGGAAACAGTACTTTCAGGGTTAATAGCTTTTCCCCCATCTCACAGTCTTTCTAACCTCCTCTCCACAGATACAGAAGAACAGAAGAAGATGATCTGCGCAAAGAAAAGGAAGGAAGAATTAAAGACCGCAGTAAAAAGGACAAAGACAGTAAAACAACGGAAGACTGGGAACGAAAAATTACACGCCGCAAGGAAGAGTACACAGACAGGTAAATGACCTTGTCTTCAGTTGAATCATCTTCCTTTCTATCTCCCTCTGATGATCCCAAACTCAGATTTTCTCCTCAGTTCAAAGACTGTCCCAACAATAACAGATACCAGTCCTTGAGGGTGAAAATTGGGAACAAGCACTTTGACTTGATTGGGGTTATGATCTGAAAGATTTCTTTATTGATACACTTTTAACAGACTGAGATTCTGCCCACACACGTTTACATCTGTCTCATATCTCCATCCGATTGTTTCCATATTTTGCTAAATGGCTCCAGGCGATCATAATGCCAATCATTGGGTTTTAAGATTTTGATTATTGATTTTTCTGCATTGATTTATCTTCCAAGGACCAATCGCGTTACGTCTAGGGATCCGTATTGTCGGCCACCCCTCATCGGGGGCTGCAAACCTGTACCTCAAAAGCAAGGCTTTCATGGGGACTGAGCTCCCCATTGCTTCTTCCCCTTCTCACATTTTTTTAACCTTCACTACCACAGCTCTGGAACGAGAAAACGAGAACGTACAGACAAAGATGAAGCAGAGAGAAGTGAATACAGCAGTGAAAAGGACAAAGACAGGTCAGTGACTGCAGTTCCCCTTGTATCCTCTCCTCTGTACCTCTATCCTATGTGCCCAAACTCAGGTCCTCTCCGATTTAAAAAATATATGGAGAATGACAGACCTCATATAACCATGGGAAGTCAACACCAGTAGCAAATAATTTGTTTGTGTGGTCATAATTTCAGAGATATCTTTAGTTTTTATATTATTAACACACTTCAAGTCTGACCTGCTCAATCAAACAGGCCCAGTTTCCAAGAAAGAATCGCCATGCATCTAACATTCAAGGTCTTTCTTTCACCCCTAAAAAGATGCTGTAAACCCATCGTTTGGAAACAGTACTTTCAGGGTTAATAGCCTTTCCCCCATCTCACAGTCTTTCTAACCTCCTCTCCACAGATACAGAAGAACAGAAGAAGATGATCTGCGCAAAGAAAAGGAAGGAAGAATTAAAGACCGCAGTAAAAAGGACAAAGACAGTAAAACAACGGAAGACTGGGAACGAAAAATTACACGCCGCAAGGAAGAGTACACAGACAGGTAAATGACCTTGTCTTCAGTTGAATCATCTTCCTTTCTATCTCCCTCTGATGATCCCAAACTCAGATTTTCTCCTCAGTTCAAAGACTGTCCCAACAATAACAGACGTCATACCAGTACTTAGGGGTGAAAATCGGGAACAAGCACTTTGACTTGATTGGGGTTATGATCTGAAAGATTTCTTTATGAATACACTTTTACCAGACTGAGATTCTGCCCACACACGTTTACATCTGTCTCATATCTCCATCCAATTGTTTCCATATTTTGCTAAACGGCTCCAGGCGATCATAATGCCAATCATTGGGTTTTAACATTTTGATTATTGATTTTTCTGCATTGATTTATCTTCCAAGTACCAACCGCGTTACGTCTAGGGATCCGTATTGTCGGCCACCCCTCATCGGGGGCTGCAAACCTGTAACTCAAAAGCAAGGCTTTCATGGGGACTGAGCTCCCCATTGCTTCTTCCCCTTCTCACATTTTTTTAACCTTCACTTCCACAGCTCTGGAACAAGAAAACGAGAACGTACAGACAAAGATGAAGCAGAGAGAACTGAATACAGCAGTGAAAAGGACAAAGACAGGTCAGTGACTGCAGTTCCCCTTGTATCCTCTCCTCTGTACCTCTATCCTATGTGCCCAAACTCAGGTCCTCTCCGATTTAAAAAATATATGGAGAATGACAGACCTCATATAACCATGGGAAGTCAACACCAGTAGCAAATAATTTGTTTGTGTGGTCATAATTTCAGAGATATCTTTAGTTTTTATATTATTAACACACTTCAAGTCTGACCTGCTCAATCAAACAGGCCCAGTTTCCAAGAAAGAATCGCCATGCATCTAACATTCAAGGTCTTTCTTTCACCCCTAAAAAGATGCTGTAAACCCATCGTTTGGAAACAGTACTTTCAGGGTTAATAGCTTTTCCCCCATCTCACAGTCTTTCTAACCTCCTCTCCACAGATACAGAAGAACAGAAGAAGATGATCTGCGCAAAGAAAAGGAAGGAAGAATTAAAGACCGCAGTAAAAAGGACAAAGACAGTAAAACAACGGAAGACTGGGAACGAAAAATTACACGCCGCAAGGAAGAGTACACAGACAGGTAAATGACCTTGTCTTCAGTTGAATCATCTTCCTTTCTATCTCCCTCTGATGATCCCAAACTCAGATTTTCTCCTCAGTTCAAAGACTGTCCCAACAATAACAGATACCAGTCCTTGGGGGTGAAAATTGGGAACAAGCACTTTGACTTGATTGGGGTTATGATCTGAAAGATTTCTTTATTGATACACTTTTAACAGACTGAGATTCTGCCCACACACGTTTACATCTGTCTCATATCTCCATCCGATTGTTTCCATATTTTGCTAAATGGCTCCAGGCGATCATAATGCCAATCATTGGGTTTTAAGATTTTGATTATTGATTTTTCTGCATTGATTTATCTTCCAAGGACCAATCGCGTTACGTCTAGGGATCCGTATTGTCGGCCACCCCTCATCGGGGGCTGCAAACCTGTACCTCAAAAGCAAGGCTTTCATGGGGACTGAGCTCCCCATTGCTTCTTCCCCTTCTCACATTTTTTTAACCTTCACTACCACAGCTCTGGAACGAGAAAACGAGAACGTACAGACAAAGATGAAGCAGAGAGAAGTGAATACAGCAGTGAAAAGGACAAAGACAGGTCAGTGACTGCAGTTCCCCTTGTATCCTCTCCTCTGTACCTCTATCCTATGTGCCCAAACTCAGGTCCTCTCCGATTTAAAAAATATATGGAGAATGACAGACCTCATATAACCATGGGAAGTCAACACCAGTAGCAAATAATTTGTTTGTGTGGTCATAATTTCAGAGATATCTTTAGTTTTTATATTATTAACACACTTCAAGTCTGACCTGCTCAATCAAACAGGCCCAGTTTCCAAGAAAGAATCGCCATGCATCTAACATTCAAGGTCTTTCTTTCACCCCTAAAAAGATGCTGTAAACCCATCGTTTGGAAACAGTACTTTCAGGGTTAATAGCCTTTCCCCCATCTCACAGTCTTTCTAACCTCCTCTCCACAGATACAGAAGAACAGAAGAAGATGATCTGCGCAAAGAAAAGGAAGGAAGAATTAAAGACCGCAGTAAAAAGGACAAAGACAGTAAAACAACGGAAGACTGGGAACGAAAAATTACACGCCGCAAGGAAGAGTACACAGACAGGTAAATGACCTTGTCTTCAGTTGAATCATCTTCCTTTCTATCTCCCTCTGATGATCCCAAACTCAGATTTTCTCCTCAGTTCAAAGACTGTCCCAACAATAACAGATACCAGTCCTTGGGGGTGAAAATTGGGAACAAGCACTTTGACTTGATTGGGGTTATGATCTGAAAGATTTCTTTATTGATACACTTTTAACAGACTGAGATTCTGCCCACACACGTTTACATCTGTCTCATATCTCCATCCGATTGTTTCCATATTTTGCTAAATGGCTCCAGGCGATCATAATGCCAATCATTGGGTTTTAAGATTTTGATTATTGATTTTTCTGCATTGATTTATCTTCCAAGGACCAATCGCGTTACGTCTAGGGATCCGTATTGTCGGCCACCCCTCATCGGGGGCTGCAAACCTGTACCTCAAAAGCAAGGCTTTCATGGGGACTGAGCTCCCCATTGCTTCTTCCCCTTCTCACATTTTTTTAACCTTCACTACCACAGCTCTGGAACGAGAAAACGAGAACGTACAGACAAAGATGAAGCAGAGAGAAGTGAATACAGCAGTGAAAAGGACAAAGACAGGTCAGTGACTGCAGTTCCCCTTGTATCCTCTCCTCTGTACCTCTATCCTATGTGCCCAAACTCAGGTCCTCTCCGATTTAAAAAATATATGGAGAATGACAGACCTCATATAACCATGGGAAGTCAACACCAGTAGCAAATAATTTGTTTGTGTGGTCATAATTTCAGAGATATCTTTAGTTTTTATATTATTAACACACTTCAAGTCTGACCTGCTCAATCAAACAGGCCCAGTTTCCAAGAAAGAATCGCCATGCATCTAACATTCAAGGTCTTTCTTTCACCCCTAAAAAGATGCTGTAAACCCATCGTTTGGAAACAGTACTTTCAGGGTTAATAGCCTTTCCCCCATCTCACAGTCTTTCTAACCTCCTCTCCACAGATACAGAAGAACAGAAGAAGATGATCTGCGCAAAGAAAAGGAAGGAAGAATTAAAGACCGCAGTAAAAAGGACAAAGACAGTAAAACAACGGAAGACTGGGAACGAAAAATTACACGCCGCAAGGAAGAGTACACAGACAGGTAAATGACCTTGTCTTCAGTTGAATCATCTTCCTTTCTATCTCCCTCTGATGATCCCAAACTCAGATTTTCTCCTCAGTTCAAAGACTGTCCCAACAATAACAGACGTCATACCAGTACTTAGGGGTGAAAATCGGGAACAAGCACTTTGACTTGATTGGGGTTATGATCTGAAAGATTTCTTTATGAATACACTTTTACCAGACTGAGATTCTGCCCACACACGTTTACATCTGTCTCATATCTCCATCCAATTGTTTCCATATTTTGCTAAACGGCTCCAGGCGATCATAATGCCAATCATTGGGTTTTAACATTTTGATTATTGATTTTTCTGCATTGATTTATCTTCCAAGTACCAACCGCGTTACGTCTAGGGATCCGTATTGTCGGCCACCCCTCATCGGGGGCTGCAAACCTGTAACTCAAAAGCAAGGCTTTCATGGGGACTGAGCTCCCCATTGCTTCTTCCCCTTCTCACATTTTTTTAACCTTCACTTCCACAGCTCTGGAACAAGAAAACGAGAACGTACAGACAAAGATGAAGCAGAGAGAACTGAATACAGCAGTGAAAAGGACAAAGACAGGTCAGTGACTGCAGTTCCCCTTGTATCCTCTCCTCTGTACCTCTATCCTATGTGCCCAAACTCAGGTCCTCTCCGATTTAAAAAATATATGGAGAATGACAGACCTCATATAACCATGGGAAGTCAACACCAGTAGCAAATAATTTGTTTGTGTGGTCATAATTTCAGAGATATCTTTAGTTTTTATATTATTAACACACTTCAAGTCTGACCTGCTCAATCAAACAGGCCCAGTTTCCAAGAAAGAATCGCCATGCATCTAACATTCAAGGTCTTTCTTTCACCCCTAAAAAGATGCTGTAAACCCATCGTTTGGAAACAGTACTTTCAGGGTTAATAGCTTTTCCCCCATCTCACAGTCTTTCTAACCTCCTCTCCACAGATACAGAAGAACAGAAGAAGATGATCTGCGCAAAGAAAAGGAAGGAAGAATTAAAGACCGCAGTAAAAAGGACAAAGACAGTAAAACAACGGAAGAGTGGGAACGAAAAATTACACGCCGCAAGGAAGAGTACACAGACAGGTAAATGACCTTGTCTTCAGTTGAATCATCTTCCTTTCTATCTCCCTCTGATGATCCCAAACTCAGATTTTCTCCTCAGTTCAAAGACTGTCCCAACAATAACAGATACCAGTCCTTGGGGGTGAAAATTGGGAACAAGCACTTTGACTTGATTGGGGTTATGATCTGAAAGATTTCTTTATTGATACACTTTTAACAGACTGAGATTCTGCCCACACACGTTTACATCTGTCTCATATCTCCATCCGATTGTTTCCATATTTTGCTAAATGGCTCCAGGCGATCATAATGCCAATCATTGGGTTTTAAGATTTTGATTATTGATTTTTCTGCATTGATTTATCTTCCAAGGACCAATCGCGTTACGTCTAGGGATCCGTATTGTCGGCCACCCCTCATCGGGGGCTGCAAACCTGTACCTCAAAAGCAAGGCTTTCATGGGGACTGAGCTCCCCATTGCTTCTTCCCCTTCTCACATTTTTTTAACCTTCACTACCACAGCTCTGGAACGAGAAAACGAGAACGTACAGACAAAGATGAAGCAGAGAGAAGTGAATACAGCAGTGAAAAGGACAAAGACAGGTCAGTGACTGCAGTTCCCCTTGTATCCTCTCCTCTGTACCTCTATCCTATGTGCCCAAACTCAGGTCCTCTCCGATTTAAAAAATATATGGAGAATGACAGACCTCATATAACCATGGGAAGTCAACACCAGTAGCAAATAATTTGTTTGTGTGGTCATAATTTCAGAGATATCTTTAGTTTTTATATTATTAACACACTTCAAGTCTGACCTGCTCAATCAAACAGGCCCAGTTTCCAAGAAAGAATCGCCATGCATCTAACATTCAAGGTCTTTCTTTCACCCCTAAAAAGATGCTGTAAACCCATCGTTTGGAAACAGTACTTTCAGGGTTAATAGCTTTTCCCCCATCTCACAGTCTTTCTAACCTCCTCTCCACAGATACAGAAGAACAGAAGAAGATGATCTGCGCAAAGAAAAGGAAGGAAGAATTAAAGACCGCAGTAAAAAGGACAAAGACAGTAAAACAACGGAAGACTGGGAACGAAAAATTACACGCCGCAAGGAAGAGTACATAGACAGGTAAATGACCTTGTCTTCAGTTGAATCATCTTCCTTTCTATCTCCCTCTGATGATCCCAAACTCAGATTTTCTCCTCAGTTCAAAGACTGTCCCAACAATAACAGACGTCATACCAGTACTTAGGGGTGAAAATCGGGAACAAGCACTTTGACTTGATTGGGGTTATGATCTGAAAGATTTCTTTATGAATACACTTTTACCAGACTGAGATTCTGCCCACACACGTTTACATCTGTCTCATATCTCCATCCAATTGTTTCCATATTTTGCTAAACGGCTCCAGGCGATCATAATGCCAATCATTGGGTTTTAACATTTTGATTATTGATTTTTCTGCATTGATTTATCTTCCAAGTACCAACCGCGTTACGTCTAGGGATCCGTATTGTCGGCCACCCCTCATCGGGGGCTGCAAACCTGTAACTCAAAAGCAAGGCTTTCATGGGGACTGAGCTCCCCATTGCTTCTTCCCCTTCTCACATTTTTTTAACCTTCACTTCCACAGCTCTGGAACAAGAAAACGAGAACGTACAGACAAAGATGAAGCAAAGAGAACTGAATACAGCAGTGAAAAGGACAAAGACAGGTCAGTAACTGCAGTTCCCCTTGTATCCTCTCCTCTGTACCTCTATCCTATGTGCCCGAACTCAGGTCCTCTCCGATTTAAAAAATATAGAGAATGACAGACCTCATATAACCATGGGAAGTCAACACCAGTAGCAAATAATTTGTTTGTGTGGTCATAATTTCAGAGATATCTTTAGTTTTTATATTATTAACACACTTCAAGTCTGACCTGCTCAATCAAACAGGCCCAGTTTCCAAGAAAGAATCGCCATGCATCTAACATTCAAGGTCTTTCTTTCACCCCTAAAAAGATGCTGTAAACCCATCGTTTGGAAACAGTACTTTCAGGGTTAATAGCTTTTCCCCCATCTCACAGTCTTTCTAACCTCCTCTCCACAGATACAGAAGAACAGAAGAAGATGATCTGCGCAAAGAAAAGGAAGGAAGAATTAAAGACCGCAGTAAAAAGGACAAAGACAGTAAAACAACGGAAGACTGGGAACGAAAAATTACACGCCGCAAGGAAGAGTACATAGACAGGTAAATGACCTTGTCTTCAGTTGAATCATCTTCCTTTCTATCTCCCTCTGATGATCCCAAACTCAGATTTTCTCCTCAGTTCAAAGACTGTCCCAACAATAACAGACGTCATACCAGTACTTAGGGGTGAAAATCGGGAACAAGCACTTTGACTTGATTGGGGTTATGATCTGAAAGATTTCTTTATGAATACACTTTTACCAGACTGAGATTCTGCCCACACACGTTTACATCTGTCTCATATCTCCATCCAATTGTTTCCATATTTTGCTAAACGGCTCCAGGCGATCATAATGCCAATCATTGGGTTTTAACATTTTGATTATTGATTTTTCTGCATTGATTTATCTTCCAAGTACCAACCGCGTTACGTCTAGGGATCCGTATTGTCGGCCACCCCTCATCGGGGGCTGCAAACCTGTAACTCAAAAGCAAGGCTTTCATGGGGACTGAGCTCCCCATTGCTTCTTCCCCTTCTCACATTTTTTTAACCTTCACTTCCACAGCTCTGGAACAAGAAAACGAGAACGTACAGACAAAGATGAAGCAAAGAGAACTGAATACAGCAGTGAAAAGGACAAAGACAGGTCAGTAACTGCAGTTCCCCTTGTATCCTCTCCTCTGTACCTCTATCCTATGTGCCCGAACTCAGGTCCTCTCCGATTTAAAAAATATAGAGAATGACAGACCTCATATAACCATGGGAAGTCAACACCAGTAGCAAATAATTTGTTTGTGTGGTCATAATTTCAGAGATATCTTTAGTTTTTATATTATTAACACACTTCAAGTCTGACCTGCTCAATCAAACAGGCCCAGTTTCCAAGAAAGAATCGCCATGCATCTAACATTCAAGGTCTTTCTTTCACCCCTAAAAAGATGCTGTAAACCCATCGTTTGGAAACAGTACTTTCAGGGTTAATAGCTTTTCCCCCATCTCACAGTCTTTCTAACCTCCTCTCCACAGATACAGAAGAACAGAAGAAGATGATCTGCGCAAAGAAAAGGAAGGAAGAATTAAAGACCGCAGTAAAAAGGACAAAGACAGTAAAACAACGGAAGAGTGGGAACGAAAAATTACACGCCGCAAGGAAGAGTACACAGACAGGTAAATGACCTTGTCTTCAGTTGAATCATCTTCCTTTCTATCTCCCTCTGATGATCCCAAACTCAGATTTTCTCCTCAGTTCAAAGACTGTCCCAACAATAACAGACGTCATACCAGTCCTTAGGGGTGAAAATCGGGAACAAGCACTTTGACTTGATTGGGGTTATGATCTGAAAGATTTCTTTATGAATACACTTTTACCAGACTGAGATTCTGCCCACACACGTTTACATCTGTCTCATATCTCCATCCGATTGTTTCCATATTTTGCTAAACGGCTCCAGGCGATCATAATGCCAATCATTGGGTTTTAACATTTTGATTATTGATTTTTCTGCATTGATTTATCTTCCAAGGACCAATCGCGTTACGTCTAGGGATCCGTATTGTCGGCCACCCCTCATCGGGGGCTGCAAACCTGTACCTCAAAAGCAAGGCTTTCATGGGGCTGAGCTCCCCATTGCTTCTTCCCCTTCTCACATTTTTTTAACCTTCACTTCCACAGCTCTGGAACAAGAAAACGAGAACGTACAGACAAAGATGAAGCAGAGAGAACTGAATACAGCAGTGAAAAGGACAAAGACAGGTCAGTGACTGCAGTTCCCCTTGTATCCTTTCCTCTGTACCTCTATCCTATGTGCCCAAACTCAGGTCGTCTCCGATTTAAAAAATATAGAGAATGACAGACCTCATATAACCATGGGAAGTCAACACCAGTAGCAAATAATTTGTTTGTGTGGTCATAATTTCAGAGATATCTTTAGTTTTTATATTATTAACACACTTCAAGTCTGACCTGCTCAATCAAACAGGCCCAGTTTCCAAGAAAGAATCGCCATGCATCTAACATTCAAGGTCTTTCTTTCGCCCCTAAAAAGATGCTGTAAACCCATTGTTTGGAAACAGTACTTTCAGGGTTAATAGCTTTTCCCCCATCTCACAGTCTTTCTAACCTCCTCTCCACAGATACAGAAGAACAGAAGAAGATGATTCATGCAAAGCAAAGGAAGGAAGAATTAAAGACAGCAGTAAAAAGGACAAAGACAGTAAAACAACGGAAGAATGGGAACGAAAAATTACACGCCGCAAGGAAGAGTACATAGACAGGTAAATGACCTTGTCTTCAGTTGAATCATCTTCCTTTCTATCTCCCACTATCCAATCATTTCATGTGTAAGGACACTCCTTACATATGAAACGAATTTCCATTGAATTCTCCACCCTTTATCTGTATCCTATGTTGCTGGACTACGGTTTTCTCTTGTTTAAAAAAAACATCACCAAAGATATTTTATCCCGGTCAAGAAAACAAGTGTACATCAGTTTGGAAACATTAGATGTTATTTTTTAATGTAATGTGTTAGATTCATCTTGTTTCTTTCAAACAGACAAAGTTTACAATCATACACAATTACCCAGGTTGTTTTCCCTTCACCATACCAGAAGACAAAATTCATTCATATATGCGCTGGTAAGACTGTAAGTATGTGTAGTTCCTTCTTCTCAGACATCCTCACCAAAACCCAAGATGCAGTCTAGTTAAGAGCATAAACACCAGAACCAGAGTCCGTTAAATTGCCAAATAGGTATTCAATTACAAGGAATTTCCTGTGGCATCTTGGTGCAGACAAGCAAAATACTAGAAACATAAATACAGAAGGTAAGTAATGTCAGAAAACCAACATAAATAGAAGGGTAAAGAATACACCATAAAACATGAGAAAAAACAAAAGTGTGCAAAAAAGTATAATATAGAAGAACAATGTTTACAAATATTGCTAATATTGAATTTGTAATATTTGAGGTGGGTGGGTTGCTTTGGTGTGCAGGAATCAGGTGGACCATGACGTGGTCAGAGTGTCCCAGTGCAGCATGGGGGACGGCATGATACACGGCCATAACCGTGATCCAAAATATTCCCTTCTCTAGTTGGATATTGAATGAACTGTTTGTATTTGGGGAGTTCGTGGTTAAGACTGCCTTTGTTAAAGTCACTGAGAACAATAACTAAGGAGACTGGGTATGTTCACTGAAAGGTCTGTGTCATGATTCGCTCGGAAGAGTTGGAAACCTGCCAGCTGCAGCCCAGAGTCCAGTATCAATCCCCACAGCCACGTCTCTGTTAAACACACTGCTTTTCTTCAACAGTAGCTGAAGGTTGTCCAGTTTATTACACAGTAAATGCATGTTGGAGAGAAATATTCCTGGTAGTGGGGCACAGTGTCCAGGCCTGACATGCTGGAGTCCACAAGCACTGGAAATGCTGAAAATCAATTTGCTGGAGTTGTTCCTCTGATATTCATAAGCTCTTCTCTGTTGAAAGAGGTCCAGGCATTGCAGCTGAAAGTTGACATGCGAAAGAAGACAAAACAATGCCCAACACACCGAAGGAGCTGTCCATGGCGCCATCTTGTATCACTGAATCATTTTAAACATGGGGATTATAAGTTTTCTGCATTGGTTCATCATCTTTTGAGAGGGAATTGCGTCTTGCATCTTGGGCGGGGGGGCTCGTCACTTCTAATAGAATGGTGTAAACCCACTGCTCAGAAGCAAGGCTTTCAAGGGAGTCAGCCTCCCTGTAGCTTTTCTCCCTTCTCACAGTTTTTCCAACCTTCCTTCCACAGGTCTGGAACAACAGAAGCAGGATGTGCATGTAGAGCAAAAGGAGAAAAAATCGACAGCTGGCAAGTGAACAAAGACAGGTGAGTACCTTCAACTTGACCTGAATCACTTTCTCGATCCTTTCATCCCAAACTTTCATACATATTATATATTTGAATGTGTGTGTGTGTGTGTGTTCAATATAAATCAATGAGATTAAAGCAATAGGTAATCCAAAAATAAAATTTCACTCAATATCTACTCACCCCTGTGTTAATGTAAACCCAAGCGGCAGAGCTGCAGCAAAGAAATGATGTTCCTCTTCTATGTTGAAGTCCTCAGACATTTTCTTCTTTGCTGAACGTTTGCGAAGTCAACTATGTGCATAATAAGTCACTATTTCTGAGCAGATCTCTCTCTGTTGTCTGGGTCACTTCCAGGTAGCATGTAAACAGATGTGAAGGTGTCATGAGATCTTGTATATCTTGTGTCACTTGGTCGAGAGCCTGTGACCTGCTTCAGGCGTGTGGATGAGGATCAGGTCTGAGAGGCTACAGTTGACATTTAAAAAAAATGCTGTAAATGGTGTCTTTTGGGGTCAAATTTTAATTTTGTAGCTTATGGACACTTGGATTACACCACATGAGCAGTATGGAGACATTTTGTGTTCTTTGTTTTTTGTGTTCTTTTTTAACATTTTAAAGTGGTCACCGTTCACTTCAGTTGTTCTGGATTTGGCTGCAACGCTGTTTTTCTTTTGTCTCATTTCTTCCTTATGCACACAAAAGCTTGGATCTTTTCATTCTTGACATCCATCCATTACTCAGTCAGTCTAGCAATCACTGACACGTTCCAAAGTTGGACTGTCTGTGATGTGCACCCCTCACTGGTGATTCATTTAACAATCACGCATGTTAAATTGCTCCATGTGGTGAAGATGGCCTCACGAAGGTCATCCACAGTCTAGAACTGACATCCGTTGTTGTAAACTTCCCTTGCCATCCATCCCCAAATGTTCTCAATGGGATTTAGATCAGGGGACGTTGTGAACTGCAGCGTTGTCCTGTTGGCCCTCAGGCAAGAGGGCTGCCCGCTGCAATATCTCCACATAGCCAGCTGCCGTTTGACGCCCTGCACAACCTGAAGCTCCATTGTTCCATTGAAAGAAAAATCACCCCAGATCAAGATGGAGCCTCCTCCACTGTGCCGCGTAGAAAACATCTCCAGTGCAGTGTTTCCCCTATAGTGTATTTGGCAGGGTGCCCCGCCCTCCCAACAGGACGCCCACACAGAAATTCAAGTTGTAGATTTTTTTAAAATTCCATTATTTAATTTATATTTTAAAACGGCCTATAACGTGTTCTTTTTATCAAATAAAAAAGCTAACTCTAATTTGTGCGATTTCGGAGTCAGATGCGTTGCTATCGTTTCATTACATTCATTACAACGCATTTCTCCTCTCCTCTGTGACGGGCAGGATCCCACCCCCGCTCTCTCACAGTACACAGCGATGCACCGGTACAGACACACCCACCAGAGGGAGAGCGGAGGAGAGAGTGTTTCCCCACCGTTGCAGTAAAAAAAAACACCAACAAACAAACAAAAATTGTAAATGGACGACCGGAGGTTCCCCAACTGTTCGCAAAAATATCAGCGTTTTTTAAACGAACTGTACGTGGCGAGGCGGAAGCACAGGTAGCTCTGTGGCCAGTGTTAGCCAAAATGAGAGCATCTCTCCCAGCCCCGACCACAGTGCTGCCAATCTCCTGCCCCTGTTAATGTCGCCACGACTAGACCCAAACACACCTGTTCAGCCCTCCAACCGAAGCACGCAGTAAAAAGCTGCAGACGGGTCACCACCGTCAGTCTGGCTATGATCCAGCATGGCTGTCAGACTGTAGATACTCCACATGTCTGGACAAGAGCAAACTTGGTGAGTGAATTGATTAATGAAGATGGATGGATGGATGGATGGCAGCACAGCGCCAGGATTTTAATTTTGGGTGGGCCTTCTAATTACAAAAGTTAATAGTGTTTCCAACTGGTAATCTCACTTTAAACTTTAAGTTTATATTTATTTCAAATGGCACAGGATATCTCCTTATCTATGTTTTCACTATGGATCATGTAGATCAGTATATCAGTTCATTAAGAAAACTGTCATTTTATTCCTTTTAATGCATTTTCATTTGATCTGGCTGGATTACTCTTTAAATTGATTGTAAGGAGAGAGAGAAACGAAGCGATCAGAATAATGGGTGAGCTACAATGACTCTTAACAGGAGAGAGAGCGTGCGGTAATGGGGTCCTTACCGCACGCGAGAGGGTCCATGCTCATTCCAGGCACCAGCGACTCACTCCATATGCAGGGGCGTGGTCTGCTTTGGCAAACTGATTAAGAACGATTGTGATTGGTGGATCGCTGCACGCAGTGTGTGTCAGGTACCCTTGAAATTAGATGAGAACACGTTTGCCTCCTACATCGCAGGACCTGCGATGTGACTACTGCGCACACGTACATTGGGGCTGGATGTTGCCTTCAAGAGAGACGAAAAATTCGTAGAGGCAGGTGTGTGTTCACAAGCAGGGTGGAGGGTGCTCACCTGTCCAGTGGAAAACGGTTGCAGAGACTACACTGGAACATCCACCAAGAACCTCATAAAGTCTCTTCAATCACAGGCTCCAAGCTGACAGAGTCTCTCAAAGACCTGGGTCTGGCTGGTAGGGAGACATCCCTGCTGCTGAGGCACCACCTTGAGATGTTCAATGAGTAAAACATTAGTGGAGGGTGGCTCCCAGGTGATGACCCTGCTGCCAGCACAAGGTGCATCAGGCAGAAATGCCCAGCAGGTAGACCCACCTGTGCATACATCTCTGGCAGTATGAGAGATTAGCTACCGACAAGATCCTGAACCATCACCCGATCTCCTCCAGGTTTACACATACATAATTCATATTAATTTAGCATTTTCTACTGCGTTTCCAGCTCACAGAGGTCCGTGTTGTCTGTTTACATCTTAAGTGTGTCTACCTGTCCACGTGAGTCGTGATAAATAGACCAAATGTGAATCATGGTACACTTTTTCAGACATGCAGTCTTACCTGGTTCTTGGTCGCTCACATGAAAAGTGGCATAAATAGTTTGAAGGGTGAAGAACAAAATCATCCCTCCTCTCTCACCTTCACACACTTGGCCTGTAAAGTGGATGTGGTTTTCTGTTTCAGAAAGTGTCAAAAACTCAAACTCATCTTTAAACATTAAATGTGTGTTGATGAAAAGAAAAAAATCACTGACCTGTTCTTCAACTTACCTCCTGCTGTCATCACTCTGTTACCTAACATCTATCTATTAGGGCTGAACAGTTGGTCAAAATTTTATCAAAATCACATTTTGACACACACTTTGCCTGCGATTTGAAAACTGCAATAGACCATACTACTATCTTAAATTAAACACTGTGGTGTTGCAGAGGGGTCCTGGCCAACACATCATTCTGTAAACTTCAGAAAACATCTAATAATATTTTGTTGCAAAAATTAACACCCACCTTCCTGTTTTTTTCCCTTCAGCAGGAAGCCGGTGTTTCCCATCAGCTGGAGACCAGGAGCAAGAAGCGAGGAACCGATATTTCCTCATGGCTACACACCACAGTTAAGAATTGGTTACGAGCAAATGTTTCCCTTCAGCTTCATACCTATGTATCCCTGGAACAGCCACCTAGGATTTCAACCATTTCCTTCCTACATCAAACCACTACCACCACCTCCTCCTCAGTACTTCCAACCCACAAAGTTTGAGGGTGTAATCTGTGATGGAGAGTACGGGCAGTTGACATGTTGTGAGTCTCTCACATCTATGTACATACGCCATATTTTCTTTCTCTGTCTCTGTCTCTGATTCACAGCTGCTGGTCTCTGTTTCTCTCTCTGTAGCTCACAGGCAGACAATCAAGATCGAGTCAGCTGTCTATGGGCGTCAGAAAAACAATGTGTGTTTGAGCTTCAAACAGTACGGGAGAAAACAACACACCAGCTGCAGACGGGATGTCACTAAAATCGTGCACAATATGTAAGATGTCATGTTACTGTATTTTACAGGTCTGACGTGCAAAGAGCACTGGTTCTAAAAAGGCTGACCTCCAAATGAACACAGCACACTGTGCAAAAAGAAAAGAGTTAAGATTACTTTCAAGGCAACAAACTGAGTTTTGAGCCCAACTCAAATTCTTAAGTTTTGAATAAGTTCCACCAACTACTGATCTTTTGCTGAAATAGTTTACTTTTATTCTTCAGATAAACCTAAAGCTTTGAATTTTAGAAACTCAGAATGCTGTATAAGAAAATTAAGTAAATTCATTGAAATGATAAATGTTAAAGTTGTTAATAATCAATTAAAGCTACTGAATTTCTCAGGTGCTTAAAAAAAGACAAATCAGGTTCACAGCTCACCGTGACCAATTTTACTTTTTTTTTTGTTTCTACGACTCAAATATTCAGGCTTATCTAAAGAACAAAAGTAAATTATCTCAACTACAGATTATAAATCTGCAAAACTTTTTGAAGTATATTTCAAAACATATGAGTTTGCGTTGGGCTGAAAAGTCAAAGATCTATACCATAAATCTATCATCTTTAGTTGAGAAAACTCAACTACTCAACTTACTTCTTTAGATAAACTTGGATCTTTGAGTCTTAGAAACTTAAAAATAAATAAAAAATGGTCACAGAGAGTTGCAAACCTAATTTGTCCTTAATATTTTCCAATTAAAATGATTTAATTTATGTCCTCCAATGTGTTGTTTTGTCCATGACTCAAAGTTATGCAGTTTACTGTTAGAGAGGAGTAATGAAACCAGAAAATATTCACATTTAAGAAGCTGAGATCAAAGAATTGGGCTTTTTTTAATTTTCTGAATGAACATTTGGAGCGGAAAATGCTGCCATCCCTGTGTTTGGACCTGGTTTTCAAACATTTCCTGTCACCATTATACCCATTATCGATCAATCTGTTGATTGACAATGATCAAAGGTTGAAAAACAGGTCCAGAATAACAGCCTCTATCCTCCCCCTCAGGTGTAAAGATAAGACAGTGTGTTACATCCATGTAACAAACAGCATGATGGGAGGAGACCCCTGTCCACACACCCACAAATACCTGTCCATCACTGCCCAGTGCGTCTAACAGGTGAGATGAATACCATCATCACATACACACCTGCCTCTTTCTGTAAAACAGCTGAGAACTGATGACTAATTCATCACATTTTTTTCTCCTGTTCGCTCAGAACCAGTGACCTCAATGATCTGAGTGGATTGATCCAGAACAGAGAGGACGGAAACATCAACATCAAAACTGTCTTACTTCACCACCAATGAAAAAGTTCAGTTTAATGTGAATTATAACGCCAAGTAGGCTCATCTTAACAAGCTGACAGCGTTTCTGCTGCTGTGGATGGAGTTCCAACTGTAGAATCTAATGAAGCAGAAGAAATAAAATAATTTTAAATCAATATTTTGTGTCTGACTATTTTCTTTAGTAAGTAGTTGTGTAATATGCAGGATAATGTACAGTGAGCAGGTCATTATTAAGAAATAAACCACGGCAGGCCGATGCCACGGATGTATTTTGGGAGCACTGGCTACAGGGTTGGAGACAGACGGGTCTCTGTTCAGTCCTAAGAGAGCAGCTCAGTGACACATGTAGCCAGGAACTTTACGGTCATGTTGTGGTCCTCAAGACTGGTCTCAAGGCCCCTTTTTGAAGGTCTCAGTCTCATCTTGGTCTCAGGCAGAGGACTCTGGGTTTTATTTTAGGACCGGTCAAGACCACAACCGCAGGGATTTCACTGACTCACCCATGCGTCATTTAGGCCTGTTCAGGATTTCCCTTTTTGTATTAAAGGCCTACATTGATCCCCAACCAGACCTCAGCGTCAGGGATATTTTTCAAGTGACAAGATTGAAACTCAGCATTCATTCCATCTGATTTAGATAAAACCTCCTGCACATTTATTTAATTAAATTATTTTTTCTTTATTTTGAAATTTTAAAAGATTTCCTTTATTAGCAAATTGCTACATTAAACTGTCAAAAATAAAAAATATCCATTGAAAATAAGATTATTAATTATTAATGAGGGAGAAATCTGAGCTTTTCTGCTAAGTCATCATGAGAAGGCTAACAGGCTAACTGGCTCAAAAATAATGTTTGTTAACTTTTAAGCTAATGTTAGCTGACAAACAATACTTTTTACTTTTATTTAATCAAGCAATTAAGAACATTAATCATTAAGAACAAATTCTTATTTACAATGGCAGCCTATCATATAATATAAATAGAACTTCTGATTAACTTTTTAGCTAATGTTAGTTAGACAACAATATAAAGTTTAAACTTTATATTGTTGTCTAACTTTTTGTTACCCTTCAGCTAATGTTAGCTGGCAAACAAAACTAGCGTTTATGGTGAAGTCTTTCCTGTTTGGTCCCTAAAACAATGTAAATTTTCACTAAGAGTTTCCCAAAGTCCAAGATGACGTTTTCAGAAACCAGGAGGAAGCTCAAAATAGATAATTTTGACTTTTTTCTTAAAAAAAAATTACCCAAATTGATTCATCAGTTACCAAAATACTTGGTGAATAATTTAATAACCAATGAATAATCAAATATTCAATTAATCATTGCAGCTCTAGTCTTGACTACACTACTGCTTAGTGAGGCCCAGAGAGCAGCACTGAAGAAACATCCTTCAGCCAAACGGATACCTGTCAGTTTAGTTTACACAAACGAAAATCTGTATCTGTGTATACAATATATAAAATATTTCCACCAAAAAAGTATTAATCTACATCTAATTAAATATAATCCACTCATTGTGCTCATAGTTGATTTTGTTGATATTTTGCCATTTAGGAAAACTTCCCATGTTGAGAAAAGATGTTCTGTGAGAACGACTCCTGTTCTTTCTCTCCTCTCATATTCAGACTGCAAACTCTTTTCTAATGTTTGTATCAGATGCTCAGTGTCACGTCTGTTCATCAAACAGCCTGCAGACACATGGACATTAAACCAGCTTAAATGTCAAAAAACCAAGTCAGACCAGTTCTTGATCAAATAACAGATCCAATTAAAGAGTAAGACTCATCAGGAAAATTCATCATCTCAAGGCAAAGTTAAATATTAATATAAACACTGCAACTCTTCATGTAAATTTTATTTTAACGTGTTCTCATGTCTGAATAAATGGATCTCACTTTTGTGTCAAAAGTTTTATTAAACTTTTTGCGCTGTAGTTCTCTTTCTTATTAAACATAATGTTTTGGAATAAGATTGATATTCACTGAATATTCGTTTTATTACAGGCTACTAACACTGAATAATTAAATCTATTATTATTATAGCTACAGAGCAGCTTGTGTTGTGTTTTGTACCTAAAGGTGAGCATATGGCCTTTAAGTAAACCTGGAGCGCCCTCCTGTGGATTAAGAAAAGACGTCACCACGGCTCCAAACGCAGCGTAGCTCCTTCACTGCAATCAATTTGCTCTTAAAGCTGATTCAGCTGTTTATCTGCTGCACATTGTTCTCAGAGTGATGCGTCTGTTACACTCATTTTTTCTGTTAAACTTATTTGAACATAAAAGGGAATTATGATTTGATTACAAATAAAAAGAAAAAGGAATACATGTACATGGCTGTTCTTTAGTACATCTCTTTTTCCACTAACCAATTGTTTTGAGGTTATGGTACGAATGCACACTGGCACAGTCTAATGAAAAAAAAACATTAATAAAATGAATAATTCCAGGATGACTATGTCCTGTGTGAAAAATATCTTATTATTCCGGGTTTCACAGCAGCACATGGTGGCTTTTTAAAATATCTATGTTAAAATATCTACTGTTACATCAAACTAACAATCCAAAACTCAAAGTATTCAGTTTATTTTCATAGAAAAACACAAAGATGTACACGTCTGAGAAGCTGGAACCAGATTTTTGCTCAGAAAATACTACATATCAAAACAGATGATAGTTTTTCTGTCGATCAATTTATTGATCAGTCCACTAATCATTGCAGTTCCATTAACTATATCCACTTCTTCCTAATTAAGTTATGAGTTATTTAACATCTACTTTGACGCTAGAACAGCCACAATGATCATTTTGACCATTTTAAAATTTATATGTGCAATAACTTTGTTGAATAAAAAAAATAAAATCCTGCTGGTTCCTAACTTTTCATGGAAGTGTATGTATTTTTATTAGAGTCTGAGCACCGACCTTGGTGTGAGAACCCTATAGAACCTGAATACGTTTTTTTTTTATTCCTCCAAATAAATTGCATTTTTAGGGGCTTAAACACACTCAAAAACTCATCAAATCTGGCACATATGTCAGTCATGGTGAAAATCTACATATGATATAAAATCAGTAAGAATTGGTACACACCCGTATCATGCCCAGATACTAGACTACTTTGTGTTCAAAAGTTGTTAAAATATTTCGTTATCGTTGAAGGGTGTGGCCATGGCGTGGCACTGAAACTTGATATTTTGCCATGAAACAAGAAACTGCTGTAATTTTGGTGTTAATGGTCCAGTCCTCACCAAACTTCACATTTGATATTAGTTCCAACCTAAACACATCTACATCACAATATTCCATGATAGTCATAGCACCACCTGCTGGCGACAGGAAATAACAAGTTTAACACTTTAACATACTCCTAATTTAAAATCAATAAAGGTGCCCCAAAAATAATGACAGCAAGAATCATAAAGTTCAACTCCCCGTCGGGGAATCGAACCCCGGTCTCCCGCGTGACAGGCGGGGATACTCACCACTATACTAACGAGGAGAACCATATCTAAACAATGTGCAGTAACCAATTTCATTATTCATTACTGTTCTTGATTACACAATGGTTGGAAAAATTTCTATGGAGAGGACATTCTTGATTTTTTTTTTTTTTTTTTTCTTCTTTTCTTTTTCTCTTAGGTTGTTTACATGTGTCTTTTTGTTACATATTTAGATATTTCTTATTTGTATTTGTTTTTGGGGGGGGGGATCCGTTAATCCACAACTGACCTTTCTGATGCTTTTTCTTTTTGGTTTATGCTGCTTGGAATTATTGTTAGATGTCTTTAGCCAGGAAAAAAGCCTGTTTGTAATGTGAATATATTTAATAAGGGTTTGGGGGAAAAATAATAATGATGATAATTTGTCAACACTGTAGAACTCCAAAGCCACATAATAATGTTTCCGCCCGGTTTCGAACCGGGGACCTTTCGCGTGTGAGGCGAACGTGATAACCACTACACTACGGAAACTCACTCTGAAATTGACATGGATGTGGAAATTTATTGATAGATGACAAAAACTCTGTTGACCCACAGAACTTAATTCTCTTAACATTCAGACAACTTCAACTTGGATCATTAATTTTTAACATTTGGACCTATTTTTCAACTAATCTGTGACAGGATTATTATTATTATTATTATTATTATTATTATCATTATTATCATTTTCTGATATTTTATGGACCATACTATATAACTTTCCTGAATGCATCACGATCCAATCATATAAGCTTCATACAGACACCAAGACGGCATCCTGTTTCCTGGCACAATAGGATGCTACTGTGCTATTGTACCAGCAGCCACATATTCACTCACAACCACATACACACAACTGCCAGACACAACAGTGTCATTAATCAAGACCCAGGATCAGCAGTATAAAATACAACTGTATGTGCAAGAACACTATATCCAACAAATATTTATTCAGCTTCTGTCCATCTGAAGTGTGTGCGTGCTGAAGAGGACGGGCTGCTCATAATCTGGCATGTTTGAGACTTTCACTGACACTCAAACAATCTGACCTATCATCAACTGATTTTTTTTTTTTTAAAAATGAACTACAGAGGACAACAGTATGAAGCAGTGCACTTATAAAACTAACTAGAACTTCTCCTGAAAGAGGTTTCCGTAGTGTAGTGGTTATCACGTTCGCCTAACACGCGAAAGGTCCCCGGTTCGAAACCGGGCGGAAACACATTTTTATGTCAGTAAAGGTATTCCCCGTATTGAGTCTGAGCGGTTATCTTTCACTGAGTTGGTGTTTTTAGCTAATTTTACAGTGCATTTCACTTCCGGTGACCACACCGAGTCATTATGTCTGCTACAGGGACACAAACTCCTGCCTGTCAGGACATCGAGTCCGCAGAGAGAGAAGAGGGAGAGATGAAGGACTGTGCCCTTTTCTCCGTTAGGTGCTTGTTTGGTCAGTATCAGCAAGCAGTGAGACCACCGTTTTAGTTGTGGAGGCAGCAGTGATGTCCCGCTTCTTCATCTGCACAAAACGCACCCAGGAGCGAGAGCCAGCACCCGCTCCTCTCCTGTCAGGAAAACCACAGACTGAATGTCCTGAAAAAACACGTTTTTTTAAGAGCCTTGCTCCAACAAACCAAATCTTCCTATAATTTCTGTCTTTATGTCCAAACAATCTAAAATTAAGTTTTAAAAATGTAATTTTACACAAGACTGCACATAAATCTCATTAGGACATTTAACCTGCAAGTTACACTTTAAACTCCTCATAAAGAACTCACACTGATAAAAAGGAAATATATCGCAAGATATAAAACTTAAACCCCCCAAATTAGGCCTTACAAAAACTGTAACTGTCCTGTTACCTGTAAAATAAAAAAGGAAAAAATGTGTTCATCATTAATAACTGATTGATTATTAATATAGTCAATCAATTACTTCAGAAAAATGCACAACCCTACTACTAATTAATCTTACAAATAACTTTCTAAAGGAGCTTTAATGTAAATATATAATAGCACAGCTGAAAATGTCAAGGAAAACCATATTGCCTAAACCTTATGTGGTAATTAGAAAAGAAACAGTAAGCTCAATTAGATTTGAGGATTAACAGTTCAGATAAACTGATTGATTGTGCTTTTAATATAATGTCTTATAATAGCTTATTAATAGTCTTCACAAGTTAATTAATAACCAAATAGTGAACAATTTATGAATCACATACTAGGGTAGTCTTACCTCTTTACCTTGCTGTCAGGCAGACTTTTCTGATCCAAATATTGTTCTCTCCACAGCAACCAAACTCCATAAGCAAACTCACAGAACACAGGAGGTGTTGGTCTGCTGCTACCTCCATGTGTTTATTTTATTATGTTATTATGTGACTTCAGTGAACTTCAACTCACACTTAAGACACAAAATAACACACATAAACTAACAGATAGAGGCAGCAATAGGCCAATAACTCTTGTGGTCGGTGAGGTAAAAATCATTGAATTTGTCTGTGGAGTTTGGTATCATTCGTTTCAACAAGACTGCTATTTATTTATATAACAGTGGTTTCCTGTCAGCAAAGTCTGTCTGACAATAAGGTAAGGTGGTGGAAATAGTTTGTAACATACTGAACCATATAGAAATGCACATGCTATAGGTGGAGCCGCTGTCCGACTTCACAAACATGATTTTTTTTTCTTGTTAACTGAATTTGACCAATGAAACCTGGTTACTCACCCACAGGAGTCCAGTTCACCTCCGAGTTCTGTCTTCGGACAGGCGGCTCCTCCTCCTGATGATGTCCACCAGGGTGCTAACTCGAGGTTAACATCGAGGCTAATAACGGTCCAGAGCCGAGCTGCGCTAGCTTGACGGTAGCGCGTGCGTTAGCCTAACGTTAGCATTAGCAGTTAGCCGACAACTCGCGCTAAACTCTGATGGTCAGAAAATATTGAAATCATCTAACTGAAACTCGCTGTGTTTCTTAACTCCAACATGAATCGTATTAACGCAAACTGAGCGCGGTTCTGTTCCTGTAGACGTTTTAAATGTCTGCAGTTTTTTTCTCCAGCGACGAAGGAACACGGAAATGCTCTCACGCACTTTGATAACTGCGCTGTCGATGTTCTCCCGCCCCTCCGCCTCAGCCAATCAGAAACTCACGTCACCACTGACTGACTAATTTGAGGTGGAATGAAAAAACAGATCGAAATTAGCAGGGTAGGTTTTAACAGCTCAGAGCCTCGTTTGAACACTGTACCCAGCAAACAAACTTTATTCTTCTTAAGATGCATTCACTGTTATCAGTAAATTAAAACAGCGACCGCCTGCTTTTTGAATAGCTGATTTGTTTGTTTGTTTGTTTGTTTTTTGTGGCTATTAATCACAAAAACTTAAAGACAACAAGGCACTTTTCCATCAATTGTCATTATTATAACACCTAACAAAGGCAAGAACAAATACCAAAAATAAAACTTGAACTTGTCTTACTACATGTACTGTTTGCTGTTTTGAATATATGTGCAAATTGAAATGAAAATGAAAAATGCTTAAGGAACAAGGGGGGAAATAAACGATGAATACAGCTTTAAAATAAATAAATAAAAAGTACATCATGCAAAAGAAGCAGGGCTTATCCCAAATTATTTTTAAACACACCAAATAGAATAAATAACTTGAGTTTTTTTTGTTTTGTTTTTTAATCATTCATAATTCACTCATAGCTGCAGTAATGTTAGCTCCAGACATATTTGTGTTAGATACCAAATGTTAGCATGTAGTAAGCTAGTTAGCCACCCATGCTAACATTTGGTGTCTTTGGGTGGAGCTAAAGTTACTGCAGTTTTTCAACTGCAATTAGTATGTGTGGCTTACTAGCTGCAGTAATGATAGCTACAGCCTGTAAGCAATGACTTACTTAGTAGTTTTAACTTATTCTTTGTGTGATTTAGACAGTTTAGTTTAGTAATATCAGCATGTATGTAGAAAGAATAAAACATTAAAAGAAAAATCAAAAACCAAATCCAAATTTTCTCTGGTTCAAGAAGAAAATTCTCTTCAATTCACTTTAGTGATGCTGAAGAAAATCCTCATATTAAATGTTTTAAGGCTGGAATCAAGTAAACCAACCAACTATGAAAGACCAAAATAAACTTTAAACATTAATACTATTTTTTCTTCATTGTTCATGTATTATTCGAAGGTTTGTATATATTTGTGTGTGTACATATATATATGTTCAAATAATTTAAACGTGTTAAAAATCCTTCACATTCTCAAACTAACAATATCTACTGATAACATAGATGTAAATATTGCTATTATTGTGCTATTATAGTCATCTTTGTTTTGAAATATATTTTTTATGAAAATGTTGGCCCTTTAAAGTTGTGTCCCAGATTTCTGTCAACAAAAACCTGATTTAATCAGTCATAAAATGTTTTTAAATACAGTTTTGTCCCACTTCCCAAGAATGAATGATTTTGTTTTTATACATTTGATGAGGAAGCATTTCTAATTTGAAACAAGTCAAATTTTGGTCCATCTCTAATTGGAACTGCCCTCAGACTTATCTAGTGACCCTTTGGAGGGTCCTCTTCCCCTAGGTTGGGAACCCCTGAACTAAACAAGTTAACTGTACATACAGTTGTTCACAGTGTGTCCACCTGCAGCAGCCGTCGATGAAGACAACAGAAACACTGACTGTGTTCAACCACTAGGGGGAAACCTTGTTCTGTTGTTCCTCCTCTGACGTCTGTATAACAGCTGTTCATTGCATCCCATAATAAATATGACTGCTGTCAGGAAAAATCTCAAAAGGTTTTCTTTGTTTCAGTGTCAGGACACAAACACTTTAAGAATTTTAAAAGAGATAGTTCAGGTTTTTTTGAAGTGTGGTTGTATGAGGTATTGTAAACACCTAAAATATCAATATCAATTTAAGTGTACACTATTTAATATTTTCACCTCTTTACCTTTCTGTCAGACAGAATTTTAGCTCACAGAACACGAGTTGTTGGTCTCCTGCTGCCTCATTTATGTCTTTACTGTGTGACTTCACTGTTTTGAAGGATTAGTTTGGATTCACTGAAATAAAACATTAACACAAACTAAGAGATGGAGGCAGCAGGAGACCAACACCTCCTGTGTTCTGTGAGCTAAAATGACTGATTTGTCAACAGAGTTTGGTTGGTTTCTTGATTCTATCACAAGTTTGTCTGGAGCTGATGTTACTGCAGCTAGTAAGCTGCACATGCTAACATGCTAAAAGTCTGACCTCTTGAATTAAATTTATTAATCCTCATTAGTGACTCATGTATTTCAAATAGTCTATGAGTTATGGAGGAAAATGTTACATTTATCCCCAGTTTCCCCTACATTGCTTAGCTTCCAACAGAGCTTTCTTTCTTTCTTTCTTTCTTTCTTTCTTTCTTTCTCCACAAGGATCTGAAAATCTTTTGACCCTGGAGGAGAGGATTTGTCATATTTTCAGTGTGTGTCCACAGACACACACACACACACACACACACACACACACACACACACACACACACACACACACACACACTCCGGTCCGACCTGCCATCCTGGTCCAGCCACTTGTTGCGTCACACACTCACACACATTCTACTTCTATCCTCATTAACATAATTCACCTGAATCTGAACCTGCAAACAGTCACTCAAGGTTTGTCCCAAAGTGACAGAGTCTAGAACTCACAAACATAGCTGTACACACACACACACACACACACACACACACACACACACACACACACATGCCTGGGTGTCCTGCCAGCAGGAAGCTCCTAATTTGGGCATCAGGATGTCCGCTGCGGCAGCAGGAAACACCATATTTGGGCTGAAGCTGTGCTGTTTTTCCTGCAGAGAGCTGGACGGGGCTGCGATGACAAAGTCTGATCCCATTGGCTGTCTGACACACACACACACACACACACACACACACACACACACACACGGAGGATTTAGTGCTGACATAAATGCCAGAGTACAGAGGGAGTGTGTCTCCGTCTACAGTCTACAGAATGAACCTTTTAAACTTGGGCATGTAATTTTTAAACTTTATCTATTAATAGTTATGTGTTTATCTTTACCTTTATTTATTATGTTTATTATTATCAATAAAAGCAGTTTACAGCTGACAGCAGCAGGATTTTAACTCTTAAGTATTTGCACTGAACCATCTGCATTTTATCTAAAGGGACAGTTCACCCCAAAACCAAAACTGCATGTTTTTCTTCCTCCCTGTAGTGCTGTTTATCCATCCAGAAAGTTTTGGTGTAAGTTGCAGAATTTTGGAGATATTGGCCATAAAGATGTCGACAGTAATCCTCCCAGCAATCAGGGGAGACCAGGGACAATTGCAACATTTCTTTTACATCTTATGTGTATGCTGTATTTAGAATATTTTCACCACTTTACCTTTCTGTCAGACAGACTTGTCTGACAGGAAACCACTGTTACATCAGGCAAATATCACTCTCTACAAACCAACCAAACTCCATTGATAAAATCAATAATTTTATCTCAGAGAACACAGGAGTTGTTGGTCTGCTGCCTCCACCTGTTAGTTTGTTTGTGTTGCTGTTCGGCTTTGGAATTTTAAAGAGTTACCTCAGATTTACTGCAGTCACACAAACTAACAGATGGAGGCAGCAGACCAACAACTCCTGTGTTCTCTGAGATAAAATTACAGAAAAGTCCGTCTGACAGAAAGGTAAAGAGGTGAAAATATTCTAAATGTAGTATGCACCTCATACAACCACACTTCAAATAATCCAAACTGTACCTTTAATGTTGTCTTCCTCTGCTGAGCTGCTAGCATCACTGAGCTAGCTAGTGCAGTGATATGGTTGGTGGGTGTAGGTTCATTTTTTAACAGCTGACAATAAACACATTTTCACACTTTCAGTTGTATCACAGAAATCTTCAGCAGATCAATGATAAAAGTTTAAACGACAGCCAATGAAAACCATGTGATCCAGCTGAACTGTTGTAATCGTGTCAGTGTGGACGAAAAGCACCAGTACAACTTTGACTTTTTATTCTCTTTGCAGTGAAGAGGAAACACATTCAGTAAAAATTCAAATCTGAGCTGCACATTAATGTCCCAGAAACCTACTCAGTAGGTAAACAACTATGTACACATACTGCATGTAAACATTTTGTACACACGTTCACTTACAAAAGTACTCACAGTATTTACACTCTTTCATACAAAAAAGTCTCTGTACAGTGAGTTTTTGTTCACTGCTGACGTTATACGTCAGACATGTTTGTGTGCTGACTACGGTGGCTGAGGAGGCTCAAAATGAGGCAGCAGTCAGTTTCCACAAACATGATGACATGTGTGACTCCTCCTCTTCCTCCTCCTCCTCCTCTGACCTCTGAGCTTGTCTCTACTGGTCAAGCAGCAAAATAAAGTCTGCAGCCTGACGACGTTCAGCCAGCGGGAGGTCAAAGGTCACTTCCTGTCTGTCAGCAGAGGTTGGAGCTGTGGGGCGATGGCAGCTCCGCCTGAGGACTCGCCATCGGGGAGGAGCAGGAGGAGGAGTAGAGGTTAGGGGACGGAGAAGAGGTGAAGCAGGGGGAGGCGGCCTGCATGCTGAGGGAGGAGGTGAAGAGCGCGGCAGCGGGGGAGGAGCCGTGGGCGGGGGAGGAGTAGGAGGAGCAGGGGGAGGAGGTAGGTGGGGAGGGGACGGAGACGGGAGCAGAAGAGGAGGCGGCGGTCTTGCGGTCTCGCTGCCTCTGGTGGATCTTGGCGTGCCTCTTGCGCTCGTCACTACGAGCGAACTTGCGTCCGCACTCGGCGCAGGCGAACGGCTTCTCACCGGTGTGCGTGCGGATGTGTGTGGTCAGGTGGTCGCTGCGGCTGAAGCTGCGCATGCAGATGCGGCACTGGAATGGCTTCTGGCCCGTGTGCACGCGCACGTGGCGCGTCAGCTCATCCGAGCGGGAGAAGCGGCGGTCACAGCCGTCAGCAGGGCAGGCGTACGGACGCTCATGTGGCGGCGTTTTGCACTGCCGGCCTGCGGGAGACTTCCTGTTCCGGCCAGGGCCGTGAGGTGGCGTGTGGATCTGTGAGGAGAAGGCTTTGATGGTAGACAGCGGCGTGAGCGGCGGCTGCTGTGGGGGGTTCATGCTCTTCTGGTCCTGGGCGAGGGCGAGCTCGCCGTCCTGCGGCGCCTGTGACAGAATGTAGTCCGGGAGCATCGGCACCACCAGAGACGGTGGCTGCAGGCCGAGTCTGGAGGCGGCGGCAGGGTAGGCAGGAGGCGGGCCCTGCGGCTGGAATGCTGTCTGGGAGTCGGTGGAGGGGGGGAGGAGGTCAGAGCCGGCAGCAGCCGTGGTGTACGTTGGCGTGGCGGAGAAGACGGAAGCGACGTCACCGCAGCTGAAGCTGGATGATGATGATGTCACTGATGATGTCACTGATGATGACGAAGAGGAGAGGCTGCAGGCTGCAGAGGGTTGAGCTGCCATGCTGACCAACCCTGTGAACAGGCTGAGGAGAGGCTCCGCCCACAGGCCGCCACCACAGGAGGCGGGGTTTGATGGCTCGAAGGTGAAGCGGCCGCTGTAGGCGAGAGGGGGGAGGCGGGGGGTGAGAGGGAGGAGGCCGTGCAGGTCTGGGAGCTCCGACAGCGAGTCTGAGAAGAGAAGAAGAAGAGCTGAGGTCAGAGACATGTCTGCTCTCATCTGATTGGCTGCATTGAGTCAGCTGACTGTTAACTTCACACCTGATTTGTTGGTTTGAATCAGAATAAAAACACGTCCAGGTGACCTCAGATTTTATTTTGACTGACTTGACATTGTTTTAATTTTTTACAGTGTAATGCAGTAGCAGACGAAGCACTCGGACCCTTTACTTCAGTCTAAAAATACTCCATTACAAGTAAAAGTCCTGTTACTTTAGTAAAAGTACAGATATACTCTAGTATCAAAGCAAAAGTACTTTTACTTTTACTATAGAATATTATCTGACCTTTAAATAACCTGTAATCTGTTCATCACTGTCAGATATTTTGTGTACTCTGAGTACACTAATATTGTAGTATTGCATCATATCATACAAGGACATCATATGCTTTTATATATAAAGTAATTTGTCAATACAAGTAAAAAATACATGTAGTGGAATACGACTATAAAGTAGCCTAGAATGGAAATACTCAAGAAAAGTACAAGTACCTCAAAACTGTACTTCAGCACAGTAGTTGAGTAAATGTACTTAATTACATTCCAGCACTGCAGAGCTGTCAATAATCTGTTAAAAAGGAAACACTGCAGCCGATCATTTTACTTCATTAAACTGTAAAACCACAACTTTCTGAGCAGAATAAATAAAGAATATGTTTACGGATGACGTCAATCCGTCTTTTGTCCAATTTATGTCATAAATGACAAAACAAAAGCAGCAAAATCGCCAAATTTAACTGAAAACAATAATCAATCATCAAAATAGTTGGTCACTAATTTTCCTGATCGACTAAACGATTGATTGTCTAGTTGTTGCAGCTCTACACTGTAAAACCAAATGTTCTAATCAATTATTAGCAGTAAGTCGTTAAAGTGGAAAATTTCTTTAGAGGTTCTAATAACTTAAAAATGTTGAGTATCAGAAGAATTTTCTGTCTTTTCTTTGTGTTCATTGAACTCATAATTTTCAATTAATGAGAGAAACTGGTCTTTAAAAAAAGACGCATAAAACACAAATATTTTAAGAAATAAACATTTTATTTATTACTCTTTTTGAACATGTAAGAGTGGGTTTTTATACTTGAAGTGTATTCATTTCTGATAAGTTACTGCTACTGTAATAAAATCAAATATTTAAACTCTGATAACCTGAAACTTCTGAGTTTATGAACTGAAGAAAATTGTGACCAGACATGAGAGAAATACTCAGATTACTTTTACTTTATAAGTAAAATGAAAATGAGTTTACAGCTGATGAGCTTGTGCTCTTCAATCAACAAATTAAATGAAATACAAAGTAATAAACTATGATCATCTTTGTGTATTACAAGTAAAAGTACACAACTATTATTGTTATTACTATTGTTGTTGTTATTATTATTATTATAATTATTATTATAAACAGATTAGAATATTAATATAGTAATTCATATTATTAAGGCTTTGTCGAATGCTCGATTCTGATTGGTCAGTGACAGCAGTCTGAGGTCTGATATTTCTGTATTTCTTTTATTTATATTTATATATATCTTTTGTTTTGGGTAAATAACCATGTAATAAGCATTTTATTTTCTTTTGGGTCTTTTTGTGTGTTTGGTTGCTTTTGTCTTTGTTCTCTTGTTTTTAGTTTTTAGTCTTTTTGCTTTGCTTTTTTACTGTTTTTTTTTTTTTTTTTGTGTGTGTGTGTGTGTGTTCATAGACTTTATCAACATCACCAGATGTAAAGACAAAACAACACACCTGTGTTTGTTAAATAACAAAATAAAAGGTGTCCCCACTGCCAGAAAAAAGTAATCTCATGATTGATTGATCGATTGATTATTCTTTATTTTTACTTCTGTATATTGTAATGACGGGTTTAATTCTTACATCGTACTTGTATTCATCCTATACTGTCTACATATCACAGTTTTATATTTTTATATTGCTTTTTTTTTTTTTTACAGGCGCAGAAACTAATTCTGGAGAAAGATACAGACACAGTCACCTATAATTTCTCCATGATAAATCCCAGATCACGGATCCATATCAGTTCCCTGCTGGGTCTCAGCCTGACCTTAATTTATTTGCTTCTATTGTTATATTATCTCATTTATATATTATAGAAGAAAGCACATGTTTTTTCTTTTTTTTTTTTTTTTTTTTACAGACCACACTTCTTATTTATATTCTTATAATTCTCTCTGTTCTTGAATGGAGCATCTGTAACATCAATAATTTCCCCTGAGGATCAATAAAGTATTTATGATTCTGATTCTGATGTTTAAAAGTATCATGTCTGCAGCTGAAGTTTTGGGAGGAGTCAGAAAACTGTTCCAGAATCCACATTTTAACAACATTCACCCTAATAAAACACAGAGGACATTAAACTGCATTGAGTACTTTGTTCACTTCACACAGTACTGCAGTATTACTTTACTACAACACCTAAGCTTATTACATTTTACTTCCTGTACTTTGTGTTGTAATGTACTTGTACATACATTTTACTAATTATACTGAGACTAAAGTAAAACAAAACAAAACAAAAAAACAGGATTTGTAGTTGTAACAGAGTACTTTTACTCTGTGGCAGTAAAGAATCTGATAATAAGATTTATTTTCTTAGAGTTTATAATCAATTAGTCAAACAGCTTGAAATGATCTGAGCGTAAACACTTCTACACAACATTCAATCATTTTATTCCATTAAATCTGCATTTTAGGAGCAGAATAAACAACAGCCTGGATTATTTCTGCATATCAAACTTTCAAGGGGTTTTACGGGATTTTCATGCATATTTAAAGTGTTTTTTGTTCACTTGTCTTCTCCTCTAAACATCCTGCTAAACACCCCCAACCACCACCACCACCGCCGCCGGCTGCTCACCTCCGTACTCCCCGGACTCCGCGCTCAGCAGCCCGGCTGCGTCGCCTCCGGCCGCGGCACTCTGCAGCAGCATGTGGAGCTCCTCCAGCCGGGAGAGGCCGTCCAGCGGGGACAGAGGAGGAGCGGGAGGAGGCTCGGAGATCTGCAGGGCGGACAGGTGCAGCTCCGCTTTGGTCGCTGCCATCTCTCCGGGGGGAGAGGAGCTAGAGGCGGGGGCGGGAGTGGAGCTCTGCTGGGGCTCCTGAGCACCGGGCGGCTCCTGCAGGAGAACCGGGACACGTTCCGCTGCTGCAGCCGGCGGAGAGGCGCTCTGTCCGGGCTGAGGGTGCTGCGGCTGCTGGGGACGGCGCTGCTCGGAGGGATCCAAGGCTGGAGGGTGTGCGGGTCCCGGGTCCAGGTCCCGGTTCGGGTGCTTGGTACTGTGTTGATGACGTCACGCGGGCACGTAAACAAGCTCAGGTGTCGGTGAACTCCACCTGGACCGGGTTTCTGTCAGCTCCTCAATGAGGATTCCCGCCTTTATAAAGACTCCTGCGTGACGTACATCCCCAAATATGGCAGGCAGGAAGCCCATATTTGGTCAGAGCGGTGTCGCGCTGTCCGGGCCGCGCATGCATGCTGCGGGACTCTCGTGCTGTTTGTGCTGCCAGTTCTGGAGCGTGAAGATCCGGTCCGGTCCGGACCTGAGCCCGGCCCGGCGGGTCCCTCTGAACCTAGACCACAGGGACCACCGCCAGCCGCCATGAACGGAAACCCTGCAGACACGTCACGGTGCGACGTCACGGTGAGCCGTCATCACTTCCTTGGGCCTTATATGGGTGGTTTCCTGTCAGACTGCTGATCCTGGTCCAGGTCCAGACCTGCAGACCTGCAGCTACAGAGTACTAGAGTCAGTGTGAAGTATCTGGAGTACAAGTACTGAATAAAGTAGTTTGATCATATTTAACATTATTTGTAAAAATAGAAGTAAAAGCACATTAACTTCTGCAATGTAAAGCAGTACAAGTATGAAGTAAACAAGTAAAGTAAAACTGCTGAAGTGAAAGTAGTACAACTACAGTGTAGAAATACTCTGTACATTAAAGTCCTATGTTGAAACTTTTACTTATGTTAAAAAGTACTGTAAGCTTCATGTAGCTGAAGTATGAGCTGTAAAATTAAACAGTTATTAGTAATTAATATTTGGCACAGAGTGATAATAATTAAATTATATAATAATGTGTAATAGTACTGCATTGAATACTGTAAGTACATAATAATCACATGCTTTTAAGTAACATTATATATACTATATAAACAGAAGGGGAAAGTGCATTTAGTGCTGTGAAGTGAGCAGCAGCAGCGCCACCTGTTGGATGATAAACATACAGACCACCCAGAAATGTAAATACTGTCCAGATGACGACTGATGACTGAAATTGATTCTACATTGAAACTTTATTGTTTAACCTGCGGCCAGAAAACAGACAAAACAGATAAAACAGACCATATCTGTGTGTGATTTGGTTTCAGTATAATTTGTTCCTTTTGTGTATTTTTCCGCCCTGCTCTTCTTTTCCTCTGTTCATTCATAGAACCATCTCTCTGTTTAAATTTGTACTGTTTGTTTTCTGCAGGTTAGGTTACATTTAGAGTTTATTTATAACAGTTTATAACAAAGTACAACTCTTTATGAAAACATTCAGTCAGACACGTGTCCAGGATTTTTTCCCTCAACACACGAGGATGAATCGTTCGACTTCATTCTTTAAAGTGACAAAACTGTCAATAGTTCACTGACGGCGGAAATCCGTGATCAAAAAATGAAACAATGTGACATCTTTTCTTGTACAAGCTCAAATAAAAACTGACCCGACGGCGTCAATTTCAATCCAGAACACGTAGAAACTGAGGAGCAGTTTAACTGTAACCTCTGCAGCGGTTAAATATATCTGAAAATGTTTGAACAGACGACACTTACCGTGACTCTCCACAGGAGCAAACAGACGAAATGATATAAAAGAAAACTTGGAGGATGCGGGCATCGATCCCGCTACCTCTCGCATGCTAAGCGAGCGCTCTACCATTTGAGCTAATCCCCCGCAGATGAGCAGATCACCCCATCGTGTCAATATAAAATCAACAACTCGAGCTCTGTTGTTCACAGTATTCACAATCATAGAATCAATAACAGACGTGTTGTTTTACTTTGTCACAGCTGGCGTTTGATCGGTCGAAACATCTCCCAGATTTAGTGGGTCACTTCACTGAAAAAATGGAAACAAAAAATAGAAACGAAGTCAGTGAGTCGATTTTAGGAAACAGCTCAGCGTGATGACCTGCGGGAGACTGACAGTGACTGTGACGAAGTGGTGACGTCATTTATCAGCAATTTAAAGCAGGAACTGACGTCATTTTACTGACTTCGAGTTCTCCAGCTTTACAGTCACGTTGTTAAAATGAACAGTTTAAAAAAATAAATACAAGCGGAGTTAAGGTTACAATAAAAACATTTCTGCAATAAAATGTGTAAAACTGACACCAAAGTATTTCCAACAACTTTCAAACTACAGGAAGTTGTTTATCACTTATCATTCATCAAGGTGACGTTGTGTTTCAGTTGGTCACCTGTCGCTGTGAATTCCAGAAAAAAACAAATGAAACGTCGGAGAATGAGAAAGAAGTCAGCACACACAACTAAACATAAAGTGAATAAAACTTTAATAAGTTGTTATAACAGAGACATTATTGTCTTGGCTAATGTCACATTGTCATAACAAAAACATCCCGAACAATGTCAACTTTGCATTAAAAATAACATAACTGACTGAATGACACTTCATGACACTCACAAGTATTAATAAAGCTTCCTTCTTATTCATTACAGGTGTTATGGCATGGTTATGACAGTGTAATGGCAGTCTTATGCACACCCCTTCAAATGAAGTGTTAGTGACAGTAGTACCCTCTTGTAGTTTTTGTGTGTGAACAAAATGATCTTTGGTGTCATTTTTTCCAGTTGGAGTTCAGTAACGTAAAGTCAGTTTTCACGGTTCTCTACTGTTGTCTGATTGGTTCAAAGTGGATCAGGTAAAATAAGTATTGACTTGGAGACAATGAATTGTGTTCAAGTTAGCTGATTCAGGAATTGAATTGATTCATGACTTATACTTTTTAAATAACAGACTTGTAATCTTTGGACTTATGTGAAGGTATCAAGTATTTTCAAGTCAAAAGTTCAGCTGCAAGTCCTTTTAAGTGTTTAAGTTGGGTCAAGTCTAAAGTTGTGAAAATTTTGAATATTGTCCAGGTCATGTGACTCAAGTTCATTCCTGTGGTGTCATTAAAATGCTGCAGGCTGCAGGATGTCATGGAGAACTGGACTGTGTGTGACAGATGAGTGTCACTGTGTGTTTGGATGAAGGAAATATTGTCAGCTGTGTTTGAACTTAGAGAACTTGTGTTATGATATCATTAACACCAACACACACGACTGTTATAACAGCAATATGAGCAACTGATCCCAGAGCTGTGAACTGATCTGATAATGAACGGGTGTTTGTCCTTCCAGCTCCATCTGTCCTTCAGCTGCACGTTAGATCATAAAAATGATCTGAAGGGGCATATATAAGACTGTCATTACACTGTCATAACCATGTCGTGACATGAACCCAAAGGTCTTTCTTCATGTTGTCATTAAATGTCATTTGGTAAATTATGCCATTTTTAATGCAAAGTTGACATTGTTTGAGATGTCTTTCTTATGACAATTATGCATGACACCATTTTAAAAAAAAGGCAGGTTAATAAAACTTAATGACATCTTTGTGACAAGTCCAAAATGTACCACTTTATTGAGGCCAAGGAAAATATTCATGACACACTTATAATGCTCTCATGACAGCCAGTGACAAAACCAACCACATGACAGTTAAATGTGTTATAACATAAAGCTAAACAGTGTCTTTAAGTTTGATAATGTCAAGTGGTCATAACAAAGATGTTATTGTTTTAGTTAATGTCAAGTTGTCATAACAAAGACATTACAACATGTTACAACAAAGACATCTCAAACACGTCACACTTGCATTAAATTGGTATAACTGACTGAATGACACTTAATGACAACAGTCATAAACATTCTTGAAGACTCCTTCATATTCATGACACGTGTCATAACATGCTTATGACAGTGTAATTACATCCTCCTCCTCCTCCTTTGAATCAATTATTAGCAAACACAAAACACTGAAGCAGCTGAGGGTCGATGATGTCGTCATTTTTTAGACAAAGATTGAAAAGAAAAACAAAAAAACACCAAGAACATAATTTAATTCTTGTAAAGTGACTCAGGATGTGTGTGTGTGTGTGTGTGTGTGTGTGTGTGTGTGTGTGTGTGTGTGTGTGTGTGTGTGTGTTCATCTGCTTTATAAAGACCATGACTGAGTCCTGCAGCAGAAATAGAACAAAGCTGAGATGTGTCGGCATGTGGCAGCAGGCTGCAGGAATACCAGTCAGCTGCATTTAGACTGTGACACACACACACACACACACACACACACACACACGCACACACACACACACACGCACACACACACACACACACACACACACACACACAGAGGAATGCTGCTGGAAGTTTCTGGTGGGGTGTGTGTGTCTATATAAGCAGCAGTGAGACGGACAGACGGACAGACAAACTACAGACTGAGACAGAGACAGATCCCCTCCACCTCCTCTTCTTCCACCATGTTGTGTCCCAGCGTCTTCCAGCCGTCCCCCGTCACCATGAGGCCGTTCCTGGACGTCCACTGGCCGGTCCGTAGCCTGTGGCCCGAGACGCGGCCGCTCTTCTACCACATGGAGCAGGAGATGATCCGCCACTTGCAGGAGATGAGGCAGAGCGTGGAGTTCATGGAGCGGCTCCACCAGAAGATCTTTGAGGAGATCGACCACACCTCCTCCCTGACCGGGGCCTTCAAACCCATCGCCTTCCAGGAGCTGGGCCGGGACACGGGCAACTTCGCCCTCAGCCTGGACACGAAGGAGTTCTCGCCACAGGAGCTGTCGGTCAAACAGGTGGGCAGGAAGCTGCGGGTGAGCGGGAGGACGGAGAAGAAGAAGGAGGACGAGAAGGGCTCGTACTCCTACAGCTGCCAGGAGTTCCGGCAGGAGTTCGACCTGCCCGATGGTGTCGACCCCGACACTGTCACCTGCTCGTTGGTGGACGGCCGCCTGCAGATCCAGGCACCCCGGGAGAGAGCGGTGCATGATGGGAAGGAGAGGGTCGTCCCCATCACCGTCACCTCGGCTCCCGCCATCACCTCCACCAGCTCCGCCTCCTCCTCCGCCTCCTCCTCCTCAGAGAGGAGTCCGGCAGAGAAAAACTGAAGCAGCTCGTGTCCTCAGAGTAATTTTCTGATTTGTGACAGACATGAAGCCCATCGTCTTTACTGGCACTTTGATTTTTAAATATAAACTTATCTTGTGATGTTTGAAGTGTCTCATAATGAAGTTATTTTAGTCAAACGTCTGCAGGACACTTTTTCTTATAATTATGTCAAAAACATTCTTGTGTTTGTCTTTCATTACCTGATAATGTAGCATCATGATGGACTGTATTATATATTTAATATTCTTTAGTTTATATTGTGGTGCATGATTATAAACTATTGAAATTTTAAACTAAATTTAAACTTTTACTATTTTTTATGGTGAATATGTAACATGTATTCAGTAAGGTTTATTAATGTACACTATCTCCATGTTCAATAAAAATATAAATATTCATGACTTAACTCATAATTATTAGATATAACATAAAATTATGACTTTTCTCATAATTCTCATATCACTATGTAGGCTTCATAATATCCAGACTTTTGTCATAACTTTATTTATATTGGGACATTTTTCTCTTAAAACTGAAACATTATTCTTGAAATATTGACTTGTGCTTAAAAAGATGCACATTTTCTCATATTATTATAACTTTACATAAATAATATTCTCATAATATCATGGTACAAATATGTTTTTGTCTTTCTGACATGGCAGCAACAAACCATATCCTTTATTAATGTGCACGATCCAGTTTGTCATGGATTTGATCATTTTGTCGATACGTCAGAGGAAGGAAGTACCGAGGAGTCCAACATGTCTGACTAATCAGTTCACGCTCGGAACGCAACCTCAGAGTGACAGCAGCATCCAATCCTGAGGTTTGAACTTTGGTGGTGGGTGGAGCTAAAACCTGTAGTTAAAACATACAAAACCTGCGGTCTGCTCCTTTAATTGAGATAGACGTGATGAGAATAAACACAGGACACGTTTTTTTTCTTTCTTTCTTTGTAAAATAATTCTCAATAAACTTAATTTATTCACAAACTGCTTTTCAAATTGTCATGTTGTCATTGTTCTTTTTTTAAATCACATACAATAAAAAACATTTCTAAAAGACAAGAGATGTCCGAGTTTCTCCTCCTCCTCCGTCCTGAATCTTCCGTTATTTTTTTTCAACCTCGATGCGTTCACCGCTGACACTTCGTCACGCTCAGACATCAGATTAGAAATATTAAGAAAAACAGCAGAAATAATGAACAGAGGGACTAAAAATTTAACAGCTACAGTACACATTTCCTTTTCTTATCTGTTAGTTTTATCGTTTCCTTTTTTTTTCTTTTTAACTTTTGATTTACAGAATAATAGAATATGTTCAGTTAAGGCTTATGTTGGGTGTTATGGAGCGACAAACCGAAACAAACCGACAGACCAGAGGGACGCGTGGACGGACATGTTCATGGTTTACAGGGACTCTGTGTGTGTGTGTGTGTGTGTGTGTGTGTGTGTGTGTGTGTGTGTGTGTGTGTGTTTCTGGACTCATTAGCATTTTAAAAACATTTTTCTTTCTTCATTTTCAATTGTTTTGTAAATTTCCAAATTTGGGTGACCCATCCCATTTACTTTGGCAACTGATACCACATGCTAACAAGCTAGCTACTTTAAAGGAGTAGTTCAACATTATTCTGTTTCTTTTTTATGTCTGTGCATTCACTACAGAACTGGAGTCAGGATGTGGTTAGCTTAGCTTAGCATATAAAGACTGGAAACACTAACACCTCTGAAATTTATCAATTAGCACGTTGTGTCTCAGCTGTTTAATCTGAACACCAACAGAAAGTTTTGTGCTAATGTTAACATTAGTAGAGGTGCAATTAATAGATTTTTAAATTAATCCGCAACTATTTTAATAATCAATTTATCATTTTGATCTATTTTTTGGAATAAAAAAGTCCAAATTTTCTGATTCTTAAATGTGAATATTTTCTATTTTCTTTACTCCTCTTATGACAATAAACAGAATATCTTTAGGTTTTGGGCATAAGAGGACATTTGAAGACATCAGCTTGGGCTTTTGTTTACGGACCAAACTGCTAATCGATTAATCGAGAAAATAATCAACAGATTAATCGATGATGAAAATAATCACTAGTTGCAGCACTAAATATTAGCATGCTATCATGCTGAAAATGACAAGGGATAATGTCAGAATTCACTGTCTTATTTTACTGTGTTAGCATACTAGCATTTGCTAATTAACAGTAAACAAAATGGTCATAAAAAAATACTGTGTCAGAAATCAATAACATCTTTGACTCGGAATTACAAAAAGGGCTGTTTTCCCCACAGCTATGATTAAAACAAAACAAACACCAAAATCTGGAGGACAAATGCTAAGATGCTAAGCTAGGCTAACCACATCTTGACTGCAGCCTCCATATAGAACAGCATCATGCTCTGAAGAAAACACTGGACTGTTCCTTTATGGATCACCAGCAGGATGTTTTTCAGCTGTTTTTACGTGAAGATGAAAACTGACATCAGACATAAAAGAAGAAACGAACACGTCAAACACAGACGAGTTGAAGTCAAGCTGGTCGATTCTCTCATCTTTTAACAGTAAAGTTGCCACAAATTCAAATCACAATAATCCGTCACAGTCGAGAGCCAAACTCAAATCCTTCTGTTGCATTCAGGGACATTTTGACATCTGAGTTCAGGCAGTCGTCTGCTCATTGGCACATTTAAACATGATCTATTTAATTATGTTCCTGTTTATTTGTTGATTGTCTTCTGAGGTGAGTTTATTCCAAAGTCACTCTTAGATGCTTTTTCATCACCTGACCGTCAACTCTGTGACATCCGAGTGTCCCTGAACTAATCACTGAAGAGTCTGTTTTTAACCACGTGGCTACATACACGGAAAACAACCCTCGTACACGACTGTGATGGATTATCTCACTGCAGGTTGATTTTCACCGATAACAAAACAGGATTAGAAATGTTCAGCAGGAATGTGAAGTCTGACATGTGGTCCTTAAACGCAGCAACACGGACACTCGGCGAGACACTGAAAAGTTCAGAGACCTTACAAGCGCAGTTTTTGTTCCTTTTTGAGGGAATCCAGGCAGAAAAAAAGAAAAAAAAAACTGCTGACCTGTTTTCAGTGAACACGTTTACACCCGGTGGTTCTGTGTGTTCACATCGTCAAGATTAGATCCAGATTGACATCTGATTTTACACGTCTGCAACTTTCTCTACAGGTGTGACGTGAGACACACACGTCAATACTGACATGTTCTCTGATCAGATTTCAGCAGGTTTTGACCTGCAGTTTGATGAAATAAGAAAAACTTTTTAACCTGAATTATTATTGTTCTTTAAATGCCAATACAACAACTGAAATTTCAATCAATATTCTGATCAATCAGAATTCTCTGTGTTCACAGTTTAACCCTGAACCGTTTAACTCACACTAACTTTAGAATTTCTGTCAGATCTGCTGCCATTTGATATTCATTCTGATGTCACCTGATCAAACATCTGATCAAACACCTGATCAAACACCTGATCAATCACTGACCGACCTGTTGAAAGCTTATAATAAACTGTACTGAATTTATTTTAATATTGTTGGAGGATGATTTGTCCTTTTATTCTTGTTTTCTGTTCGTCACAGAATAACAGTTTCCTGCTGTTTGAAAGATAAAAAGATAAAAAATAAATGAGTCAGGTTCAGACTCATGATGACCTCTGACCTGACACACTGTTTATCACCTTCCTCACTGAATTCTCTGTTTACCTGCCACAAAATTAACAACCAAACTAAAGTTATTTTCATATTTTTATCACTTTATTTCATACAAATGGATGTTTCAGGGCGTTTCCACAGACATTTATGGAAATCAGCCCAGACAAAAGCATTTCAAACTAATTTTTTTCACAATAAAATCTTAAATATTCACGTAACTCCACGTGTCAAAAATAAGAGGAAAGCAAGTATAATACTAAACACTAAACTAAATAAATGTAATAAATTAAATATAATAAATGAGTTATGGTTGGAGTTCCCTCTTCTGCAAAACCCTGATTAAAAGTGTCTATTTGGACTTTTTTTGTAGAACACGCACCGACTTTATCCTGATGACATTTATTCTGTTTATTCAAATATTCAGGTCTTTAGAGTCTTTAACAACTTTTGGGATTAGATGCATTTACGTTTACGACGATACTTGCTTTTCTCCATTTTTTTAAATTTCCTTTTTTATACAAATATTTAAGATTTATTGTAACTTTTTAAAAACTACTGTCTGGCTCATGCTGCATTAATCAGGTTCAGGTGGGGTCGAACAATTTGGAAAAAATATCTAACTGTGAATTTTGACTGATACTGTAATTGTGGTGTTTCATTTTTACATCATTATTCTCATATTCATTTAAAACATGTCATTATGGTGTTAATTTGATCTTTAGAGAACCTTTTTTTAATATAAAAATCTAAGCTTTACAGAAGGTTGAACGGTTAAATTAAAAAATAATAATAATAAAAGAAGAAGTCTGTTTTGCAGCTGCTGGCTGACATTTTTTTGTCGTTTAGACCCAAAAAAGGTCAAACAAGGCCCGAATAAAAAAATAAAGCAGAATCACCCTTTAATTGACAATTTCTGTGACCACAGACGTCACTCAGAAAATCAGACTAAAATGTTCAATAAATAAAATATCAATAAACTGCATCAGGTCTCAAACTGGATTCAATCTGGACTCGAGTCACATGACCACCAAGAAGTTATGCAGGCACACACACACACACACACACACACACACACACACAAATGGCTAGACAGACGAGGTGTGTGTGTGTGTGTGAGTGAGCAGGAGTGTGTGTACGGTTTTCAGTGACAGTTGTAGGTGTGTAGGTGTGTAGGTGTGTGTGTGTGTGTGTGTGTGTGTGTGTGTGTGTGTGTGTGTGTGTGAAGGAATGTGTGTGAACACTCAGGTGAACAACAGCATCAGTGGCTACCTGCCGTCAGTGACGCCTGAAGAGACGCCATCACGAAACCCCAGCACACCTGAACACATCACCACGCCAAGGTCACATGACTCTGACAACTATCTGTTGTTATAAATAAAGTTTTGTTGATTGTGCCTCAATATCAGCATGTTCTTATATTTCGTAAAAATCAGCTGATCAGACATTCAAATGTTTTTCTCTGTTTGAGGCTGTGATCAGTTTATTTAATCAAACTGTCAATAAATCAGGTCACTGAATTATTGATGAATATTTAATATGATCAGACCCACTCGTGTGTTTTAAAGGTTAAATTCTACAGGTTTCTTCTTATCAACAAATTTGATAAGAAGACCAAGTTTGACTTTTTTTTTGCTTCAGTTTTATATAATAAGGAAATATCAATAAATCGAATATCACGAGATCCCAATAAAAAATGTCTTAATACCAAACTGTGACAACATGTACGTCAAATTAATGGTTAATAGCTGCTGCTTTGTTTTTGTATTTGCAACTGAAAATTCAATCCAACTTTTAGTGCAGTTAACAGTCGGCTGCATTTATTTTATTTTCTTAAAGAAGGAAAGCAGAAGTGCTTTACATCGAGGAGCAAATTATCTGCTAATAAAAAAAAGCTGAACAGATCAGATTTATTATTGTTTTTTAAAGTGGTCATTTTTCTTTGTTTTCTAATATCTAAATAAATATTTTATTGGTGAGTTTTTAGAATCGTTACGTCCCTGAAATATAACAGCTGTTTGGATGTGATCATATTTCACAGAATTATTTCCAAGAAACAAAACAAGGAAATCTGACGCTTTAAAAATGACGTTCTTTATAAAATAATTTGATTTTGTGTTTTGTGTGTCACTAATTCTTGAGAACTGGGACAGAATTTGACTTCAGTTATGCTGGAAAACATGTTTAATTTTTTATTAAATTGCATTTTTACAGTTGAATTTTGTCAAACTAAAGTCACAGTATTATAAAACGTGGGAAGTTTTTTTTTTTTATGTTTTTTGTTGTATTAAATACAAGATTATTTAATTAGTTGTTTCATCAAAAAGTTGAATGTTTGATTCAAGAAATAAATATCATCATGTCATTTATCTTTGTGAAAAACAATGTTTAATATCATTCAACACAAGGAACACACAAGGTGTAATATGACTTGACGGAAATTTGTGACACAACTTTAAAGGGCCAACATTTTCATAAAAAATCTATTTTAAAACAAAGATGATTCTAACAGCACATTTTTACACCTCTGTCATCAGCAGGTCTCGTTAGTTTGAGAGTTTCAGGATTTTAACACATTTTAAAATCGCCCAAAGTTGTGGACTCTTGTCTATTTAGTTTAGTAATTAAAAAAACAAAACAAAGTATTTAATAAATGACATGTACTTCCTGTATATGAGTCCTTAAAGAATACATTTTCACCAAAAAAAAAAAAAAAGGACTAAGAGTGTTGGTGTTAATTATGTATAAAGTTTTTGTCCCAGTTCTCAGGATCAAGTGAAATATTTACTCTGATGTGCTTGTGATTTGGGGTGAACTGACCCTTTAGACGCAGTCATGTGATCGGCGTGGTGACGCTGCATCAGGAACTGCGGCGCGACGACGTCCTCGTCAGGTCATCGTGTGTTACAGAAACTCGGCAGGTGTGTGTTGGAAGACATCTGAACGCCGAGAGGCGCCTGGACGGCCCGTGTCCGGTCCCAGCGGCCCTCAGACACCTAAGCGCCACAGGTGGGCGTGTCTGTGGCGGTACCTGAGGGTCGGACTGCAGCAGGACCGTACTCGGGTCCTCTCAGGCTTCCAGAGTTCCTCTCTTCAGACACAAACAGCTGTGAGAATCCACAGCCCGCCGAGTCGGCACGCCGGCAGTCACATCATCACTGTCGTCATCAGCTTCCTTTACCCAGCTCGTCCAATGACAGAAGGTGTTGTTCCTGAGAGCCTTGCTGATTGGTGGCAAGGAGGCGGAGTGTTGAGATGATGGAGGCGGGGTCAGATCAATTCAAAATAAACTAAAAACAGAGAACAGCCTTCATTTACAAACGTGTCAGTTTTCTTCTATTAAGTTCAAGTCTAGTTCTGTACAATCCCTCTCAAACACCGCCTGCTGCGCCGCCGCCTCGCGCTCCTCTGCCTCCTCCTCCCCATCGTCATCGTCATCTTCGTCCTCGCGACACTCCTCGTCGCTCTCGCTCAGCGGCCCGATGCTGGTCCTGCCCAGGCATTCGGCCGGCGAGCATGAGCCCCGGAAGTCGCCCATGAAGGCCTCCATGCCCATGCAGACGTCACCGCCGCAGGCCAACCTGCCGCCACGCTCCAGACACTGAGGGTCGATGCTGCGCGTCTACAGGATGAAATACAAACGTAATTAATTACAAATGCAAATGTTTTCCCACAATTTCTCTCAATTAATTTAGAAACCAATCAACAGAATAATCAATAATTAAAATTGCTAGTTGCAGTCCTGAACATTAGCATGCTAACACGCTAATGTTACATTTACCGTGTTACATTTGCTAATTAGCAATAAACAAAATGGCCATTAAAAATACTGTAATGGATACATAAAACCACAAACTGCATCAGATATTGATGATATCTTTGACTCAGAATTAATCAACAGATTAATTGGTGATTAAAATAATCATAAGTTGCAGCCCTAGAATCAGGAAAAAAAAAAGCGATTTGCCTGCAGTTTGAACAAAGCCTGAATGATCCGCATTCGAAAAAAACAAAACAAAACATTGCTATCAGCTGATTTACACGTCAATGTCAGATTTTTTTTAAACACGCAAACATCAGGCCGGTCAGAGGTCCTGGTCCGTCCGACAGCATATCATGACATAATGAAACATGACAAACTGCTGAGTCATGCTCTGCAATACCTGAGTCATCTTGGTGAAGTCGAGGACGGGGCGGGCGCAGGGTCTGTCGGGGTCACGGCGTCTCTTCAGACCCGGTTTGAGCAGCAGGAGGTCACAGGGCTGCGAGTGGCAGCGCGGCAGCTGCGGTGGGAGGCTGCGGCGCAGGGACGACGGCGTGCTGCAGGCCGAGGATGGGGAAGCAGGCACCGGGCCTCCCCGGGCCACCCCGGCAATGGCGGAGCAGCCCGGCAGAGGTGCAGCCGCTTGGCTCGGCACCGGGGGCGGAGGCAGGAAGGTGGAGGCCGCTGAGTCTCTGATGAGCACGGGGGAGAGGGAGAAACGCCTCTGAGGAGGGGGAGGCGGGTGGAGGGGGGAGGGCGAGGAGGAGCAGGATGAGGGGGAGGGGAAGAAGCAGCAGCAGGCTCCGCCCCCTGCAGCGGCCTCGCTGGGGTCCCACGGGAAGCTCCAGGGCAGCGGAGAGTCCGGGGACAGCGCCAGGCTGAAGAAGGTGGGGCTGGACGACGAGTGCAGCGACGAGTTCAGAGATGAGCTGGGAGCCCGCAGAGGGCAGGCTCCGCCCCCTACTGCACCCGCCCCTATACCCCCTCCCCCCGCCCCGCCGCCTGTGACCCCTCCCCCCACCCCCCCGTGGCACTGCTGGCGACTGACAGGAGTCCAGACATGCGAGGCGCTGGGCCGCCACGTGTAGCGGCAGCGCGACAGGTCCTCCGGCACCGACAGTGAGCGGCAGTGGCGTTTAGGGGGCGGGGGAGGAGGAGGAGGGGGGCCGGGGCCAGGAGGGGCCGCCGGCCCACCAGGGAGAGACAGCTCGGACGCTGAGGTGCTGGGCGCCAGGGGCCGGTGCTGCTGTGGCTGAGAGGGGGCGCCGTCCAGGGGGTCACACCCCTCCTGAAGGTGAGCATCTGGTGGCACCAGGGGAACGGGGCCAGGAGGAAAACTAGAGCTCAGTAACCCCCCCTGCAGACTGGACTTGGAGGGAGGGCAGAGCTGCCAGTAGCTGCTCTCTGAAGACAGACACACACACACACACACACACACACACACACACACACACACACACACACACACACACACAGAGAACAGGTCATGTGACCTCACTGTGTTTTAAACTGAAAGTGTTTCTCTATGCTGATGACTCATTACTGTTTGATTCTGATGTTTTTCTGAATTAATGTCATTATTTTCCTGCTACAAGTTAAATTTATACCAGAACAAACTCATTTTAATCTTCTTCTACATCAGTGGTTTTCAAACTGTGGTCCAGGGACCAATAGGGGTCCTTGAGTGGGAAGTAGGGGGAAAGAGAAATAATAATAGTCTTGTCACATTTGTTGGAAATTAGAACAGCAATGGAAGGAAAAAGGTTGGTGGTTTTGACTGGTTCTGGTTTATAGTGGTCCTGGTCTCATAAGGCGATTCTTCAGAGTGACATGAATTTATTTAGAATGAAATTGGAGACACTCACCAGGCATCAAGCCATCTGGGGGCCAGCACTCTGCGAGGGTTTTCGGGTCCAGCAGGGACTGAGAGACAAGAAGCCAAGAGGACAGGCTGAGTTTAAACTGTCCAACAACAATGATGATGATACAATGATTATGTGTAGGGTTGCAACAAACAGTTACTTTCACTGTCCATTAATCTGTTGATTGCTTTCTTGATTAATTAATCCTGTCACAATCTTTGAAGAATGTTTGGACCTAGTTTTTAATTGACGAGATTGAAACCCAGCATTCATTCCATCTAATATTCATCAAACTTTCAGCACATTTATTTTTATCTTCTCATTTCCTTTAATTATTTTTCTTTATTTTGAAAACTTAAAAGGCTGCATTTATGAGATGGTCATTAATTTGTTAAAAATAATAACTTATCCATTGAAAATAAGTTTTTAATGGAGAAGAAATTGGAGCATCTCTGCTAAACCATCATGAGAAGGCTAACTAAGCTAACCAACTCTTTAGCTAGCTCAAAAATAATGTTTTTGTTAATTTTTTTAGCTAATGTTAGCTGGCAAACAACACAACTTTTTGTTAACTTTTAACCAAGATGTTAGCTGGCAAACAATATATAATTTTAATTAACTTTTTAGTTAATCTTACAGAGCAAACTAAGTAATTCCATGCTAATTTATTAGCTAACGCTAGCTAGCAAGCAATGTAATGTTTTAAATTTGTATCTAACTTGTCTCTTTTTCAAGACTTTCCTGTTTGATCCTTAAAATGATGAACATGTTTCATCAGTATTTCCCAAAGATGACGTCCTCAGAAACAAGGAACTATTCACATTGAAGAAGATAAAATCTGATCATTTTGACTTTTTTTTCTAAAAAAGAAAAACCCCAAACAAACCCAAACCTATTCATCAATTATCAAAATAGTTGGTAATTAATAATCCATTATTTGATTAATTGTTGCAACCCTAATTATATGTGATCTAAAACTCATGGGAGCTGTAGTTGTTAAAACAAATAATACTTTTAAGACGAGATAAAGTATTCCTCTATTAATCCCACAATGTAAACATTTACTTTGTTACAGCAGCTGAGTGCAGCAAAACACAAAGAAGCATCAATAAAAACAATTAAAAACAAAAGAGCCTATGAGGTGGAGGTGCAGGTGGAGGTGACACTCACCAGGTAGAAGTCCCCCGGCTGAGCAGGGTCGCCTTCCAGAGTCTGCTTCCTCAGGCTCTCCACCAGCAGCGTGACCACAGCATGGTGGCAGGGGACGAGGGGGGAGACAGGGGAGGGAGGCGGGGAGGAGAGAGGGAGAGGAAGAGGAGGGGGAGAGAACAGGGAGGAGAGGGGAGGAGGAAGAGGAGGAGGAGGAGGAAGGGGAGAGCCACGCCTGTTTGTGCGTCTGTCCGTTAGGTCCGTCACAGGAGGAGGGGGTTGGGGGGTGGGGGGGTTGAGGGTTGAGACTCCTCCTCCTCCTTACCACCTCAGGGCCAGGTAGCCCCGCCCACTCTCACAAGGACATCGTCAGTCAGCTGTTGCCCCCGGCAACGCGCCTGGAGAGGAAGGAGACACATTCGTAAGTGTGTAGAGTCACACATCTTCATCAAAACCGTCCAAAAGGTCCAACTGTAGAAACTGTTAGCACTTTAATGTTAGCATGTTAACATTAGCATTTACACATTAGCAATAGAATGCTAGTGTTTTAACAATAACATTTTAATTTTAACATTATAGCACTTTATACTTTAACAATAGCATCTTAACATTAGCATTTAACATTGGCACTTTAGCCTTTTAACTTTTAAAGCATTAGCACCAGCACTTTTACACTTTATACTTTCACACTTCAATGTTAGCATTTGAACACTAGCACTTTACTGTTAGCATTCTAATATTAGCACTTTAACATTAGCAGTTTAGCTTTAGCATTGTTACAACAGCATTTAAACAATAGCACTTTAGCATTAGCAATTAAATACTTTACACTTTAATGTTAACATTTTAACATTAGCACCTTAAAGTTAGCATTTAAACATTAGCACTAGCACAAGTTATCATTTTAGTGCCTTACAGTTAGCATTTTCATATTAACACTATAGCATTACCAATATAATATTAGCACTTTAATGTTAACATTTTAAAATCAGTAATTCAATGTTAGCATTTTAACATTAATTGTACAATGTTAGCACTTTAGTGTTAGCATTTTAACATTAGGAAGACATGAAAGAAGATGAGTTTAATGCTGACGGTGAGAAATTGAGAAGGAGTTTAAAATACTGTAAAATTCTATATTTGATTTAAATGGTTGGCAGTCAGAACGCCTTCAGAAGTAATTCACTAAAATCAAACACTGACACCAACAACACTGGAATAATATCAATGTTAGCTTCTTGTTAGCATAGTCTGTCTTACAGATTGTGTCAAATATATCTCAGGACAAGACAGGTATCAAGAACCGGTACTAAACCAGTATCGGTTCCTGACTGGTCAGAGACAAACAATAATGCTAACAGAATACAACAGGAAAATAAATAATAAATAACTGTAACTAATAAAATAACTGTTGCGTTTTTCACATCTTTTCACGTCATGTCTTTATTTATTTTTTTTACACCAAATTTTGGTGACTAATATCAATAATACTATCAGCATTGATAAGTAGAATCAATATTGCTATTAGAAGCAGGCAGGTATTATCGCCCTGATATTGGCCTCTCACAGTTATATCCATCTATACTAGTATCTGTGTATATGTTGCAGATTGTTTTTATTTTTTCTAGGCATAATTTTGTGTATATTTCATCCTTTTTCTTAATTTAAATTACATATAAACACACATACATGTTAAACTTGAAACATAAAATGCTGCCAATAAAACATGAAACTAAAAAATAAAATCTACATCATGCCAAATAACAACATTCACTTGTATCAGGTGTATATGTTGTCTGAAGCACATTTAAAGCACATCTGAATAATCTTTGTAATATCGGGATATCAGGACGGTTTTACTGCCCAGTATTGTTATCGGCCCCGAAAATTCAGCATCAGTCTAACTGGGATCATTAACTTCCAAACAATTCTCTGTAGTCCTAGCTTTCCCCATGATCCTCTCTGTCAGAGTGTAATAATCACTATAAGATCAACATGTGTGTCTGATGGAGTCATGAGAATTTTGGTTCCTGGTACACATGAGGTCAGGGGCCACAGACAGTAGAGGCCCTGACTGTAAACCCTGCCGATGCTGATGTGTGTGAAGCAGCGGTGATAATCAGGGTGGGGGTCCGGTGAAACACGTGGTGTGATTTGGTTAAATAATGGCCTCAGTGTTTGGAGATGACAGCCTGTCCCTGGCAGCAGCAGCGGCAGAGCAGGAAGAGGAGGAGGAGGAGGAGGAGGAGGAGGCCATTGTGCAGCTGCAGCAGCAGCAGCGCGGACTGACTGAGGCCGCTGGGCATCTCCGGCTGCTGCTAGCTTCTGGCTAACACATCCCATTGTTTTCAATGACAGATGCTAACACACTCGCACACAGCGGTTGCACCGTGTGAGAGCAGAATAAACGTGTGATTTTCATGATGAGATTTAAGCAAAAACTCGGTGCAGAGAAATACAACTCTTCAGATTTGTAGTATTAACCCTTTAGAACACCTGAGCTGTTAGCTGCTATAAATAATCTGTCAGCTCATTATTACTCTCAAGGTCGGCACAATAAATTCAGCCATTTTGCTTGCTGAAACATCCCGACCGACTGAAGAGCGAACCTCCGCCGCAGCCTCACTGCCTCCGGGGGCTTCGACCGGTCTGCGCCGCGCTTTCGCGGGGCTAACAGGAGGCTACACCGGCCGCCTGGCTGGCTGCTTCCCGGGGCAGCAGATAGCTTAAGTAGGCTAACTGACCTGCCCACCGTTAGCAGCATTAGCAGTTAGCAGGCTAGCCGCGTTAGCAGCCATTATTTTTTTCCCTACGACTGTTCCGCCTAGTCCCGCCCCACTGAGCTGTGATTGGCTGCTACTATTGCGCTCTGATTGGCTGTGAGCGCGGGTGTAGATACTGAAAGCTGGGAGAAATTTAGCAATATGGGTTTTAATTTACTTAAATATAGAAGTAAGGAAGTTCATTAAAAAAAACAAAACAAAACAAAACAAAACTTTTATAGAGTATTTTGCCAACAAATTCAACTTAAATACTTTGATATAATCGGTCAAATCAGATATTAATACAACCAATATTTATCAGCTAGAACTTGATTAAACCTGATTTTTCTCCTCTAAAAATGGAATAACCTGTGTTCAGATCTGGACTGGAGGAAAAACAGACGTCTTCTTTCTGAATTTCTGATTATAAATAATGTTTAAGATGTGACTTTTAACTATCTTCTTTATTTATTTCTGTAAAAATTTTTAAAAAAGGACTTGGAAGTCCACAGCTCTTTTTATCAGTTAGTTTCAGAGGATATGTCATTTATTTGCTCATTTTTTGCCATGATGTTTCCCAATATATTGATTCTCAGCTTTCACTTTGCTGTGAAAATGTATTTTTTGGCCTTTTTATATAGACTTCTTTTAAAACAAATAAATATTATATTCTCAGTCTGATTCTATTTCATGCAAAAATAAAACATGTATCTATAAATCAATTTCTTCCATAAATCATCTTAATTTTTGAAAATTAAGTCAAACAATACATTCATTCAATCCCACATTCTAAAAGCAAGAAAGGCATCAAACACTGAATTTATGGATCCTTAAAAGTCAGACTGGTTTCTGTTGCTGTTCCTTCAGAAAATAGGAAGAAGGCTGCGGTGATATTGATGTTTTGTTTGTTTTTTTCAAGTAGAGCTGCAACAATAAGTAGATTAATTGATTGAAAGAAAATCATTTGCCAACTGTTTTGATGATGGATGAATGTTTTCAGTCGACTGTCTCCTGCAGCTTCTTAAATGTGAGAATTTGGTGCTTTTCTTTGTCATTTCTGACAGTAAAATGGGTTGTCTGCAGTTTCTCTTTTTCTGTTTTTTTTTTTTTTGGACTGTTGGTTGGACAAAAGAGGACATTTGAAGATGTCCTTTTGGACTCAGAGAAACACCGATGAGCATTTTTCACTTTTTTTTCCTTTTTAAAGACTAAAGGTTTAATCCTGAAAATAATCAACAGATTAATCAATAGTAGAGTCTGATATTGGCATATTACAGTGACACCGATCTATATCCATATCAACAGATATGTTGTCTGATACACAGTGATATTAATTTTTTGCAGATTGTTTTTATTTGTTAGTTACATTTGATCCTTAATTCCAGTTCACTATAAACATATATTCTGCTCTAAAGAATTTAGATTTATGTATGTATATATGTATATAAGTATGTAAAAATATGAAAACTATTGGCCAATATATCAATATCAGAATTATTTCAATCCCTTATATGAGTATTGGCTCCAAAAATCCCTTATAAGTCAGACTTTAATCAATAGTCGATCATGAAAATATTAGTTGCAGCCCTGAAAAAGCAACTAAGTTGTGGTGGATGAATGATGTTTTTTAATTTCTTTGCTGCAACAATAAATAGATTATTTATTAAATTACTGCTTCTTGTAAAGTGAAATAAATTAAAATTGTTTTTTTTTAACTAATAGTAATATTAATATACTAGGGATGATGGTGATTAATAAATGATTGATTAATTTTCCATTAAGAATTTATCCATTTAAGTAAAATTTAATCTGCCTAATAAAAATTTTAAATATGACATCTTTATGAGTGTATTCCACGTTATCTGATATTCAAGTAAATGAGTTTTAATGTCTCATAGTCTACAGAAACACAGTGTTTGGTATAAGCTAAATTGCATAATTAATTAATTAACTGATTAATGTTTCCAATGATCAATTAAGTAACATGCTCACAATTTGCAATACAATTTTAATATACTACTCATGTGCAATATTATTTTTAATATAATGTGCTTTTTTACATTCATTATCTGGTGCAATGTAACTTTTTATTGCCTCTCAATACGACCATTTCTTTTATTTATACCTTATATTTTGTTTTTTATATTTGTATTTCATACATTTCATGTGCTATTGTTGTTAGTCTTGTGTTACTTTAATTTGGAAGCAATCTGACACAAGGATTTCTTTGGGGATTGTCTTTTTTTTTTAATTATTAATGGAATCACAGATTATTAATTTACTAATTATTACACTAACCGGTACTGCTGCGATACATTCATGGTTTGTAGTTAAAATAAACCGTTTCACAATGTTGGAAACTCTTTCTGGCAATCACAAGGACGCGTCGTCGAGGCAACGAATGCTAGCCAATTATAGCGCAGCACCAGTAGCCAATCACAGCACAGTAGGGCGGGACAACCGGATACAGTCCTGGGAAAAAAATAACGGTGTTAGCAGCATTAGCTTGGTTAGCAGCGTTAGCAGGCTAGCCGCGTTAGCTTGGTTAGCCGCGGTGGTTACACAAACAAACCGAGTGAATGAGCGGCTGTTCTGTCTGTGTGCCTCCCTCCTCCGGTTGTCTGCTCCCTGAGCTGTTGCCTGAATACACCTTAACGCCTCACACACACTCTCACACACAGAGAACCAAAACCAGAGCGAGCTAACAGTGACAGCAGCGGGGATGGTGAGCAGGTCTGACCGGCCTGTGAGCTCTGTGAGCGGCGTGAGAGGAGGAAAACACGGCGGGCGGCCGGGCGGGATGCTGCGGGATGAAGCGGCAACTGGACCGCCTAAAAGGCGCTCATCCCGCTCGCCCTCAGCCGGCTGACAGGCTTACCTTGTCGGACAGCAGCTCCTCCGGGTGTCGCGGCAAGGCGGCTCCGGTACTCGGTGTATTGACCCAGTGTTATTAGAGATAGAGCAGAAAACCGCTCCGCACCGCGCCGCAACGCTCCGCGCCGCTCCTCCTGCCGCCTGCCGCCGCTCTCAGCACCAACAGAGCCGCCGACACAATGAATTAAAGTCCGGATTCACCCGCACACCGCGGCCACCGCAGGCTCCGGGACCGAACTGAACACCGGCTGCAGGCACCGAGCACCGTCCGGTGATTATTAACACATAATAATAGAGACTGTGCGTGCACACGCCCGTGAGCGGCAGCATTCATAAATAACATTTACGGTGCCAGCAGCAGGAGGAGGAGGAGGAGGAGGAGGAGGAGGAGGTGCTACACCTCATCAGCACCACCAGCACCTGCCCGTTATTATCACATTTATTTTATTTTCATCATTAAGTCACTGCAGCTGACACGTGATCATTACAACAGAAATATAACGTGGATAAATTGAATTCGGGAAATGTCAGAATAATAATCTGCGAGAGGCTGAGGGATCATGGGAGTTGTAGTCTGATGACAGCAGCTTGTTTACAGCAGCAGATCTGCGGTGAGCTGTCTGTCAGTCATCTCTGCTGTGAGGCGTTCAATGACCCACAGGTTCAGGAGTGTGTGTGTGTGTGTGTGTGTGTGTGATCCCTGCTGCAATTAAAGGACAAACACACACAAACTGATTATTAATGCTGTGCTCAGACTGAGGCTGTCCGGCTGCTGCTGCAGCACACCATGTGGATGGAGGAGACACCTTCATCCTCCTCCTCCTCCTCACATCAACTTAAATAACCTGCCTTCATCTTCATCAGTCTGCAGCACTGCAACTCACTCACACACCACTGGAATGTAACTAAGTAATCAAGTACTGTACTTTAGGGACGTATGGATTTCTTTTCAGCCGATATGATAACTGATAATTAACTGCTTCTCATGGATCATCATTGTATTTTAACAGGTTCTCCACAGTTGAGGGTAATAAATAAGCTAAAATAAGAACAGAATACATGGAATGTATCTTCAAGAGAATAAAACCCACCAGATAATATCAGTAAAAGTAAGATTAAAAAGAAAAAAAAAAAAACTTCGCTGGCTTTTACAAAACATTTTGCCAAAAAATTCAAATTAAATTTGTTTGTTTGTTTGTTGACTTGAGTCAACAACGTGATCCGTCAGAGGATTTGGGCTCCAAACAGTTTTTTTATTTTATATGTTTAAACTAGTAGATCACAGAAATTGTATTAAAGTGGTTGTTTTCACCCTAAATGGGGCGGAGCATGACACAGGAATGACGTACCTGGGGGGGGTTGTTCTGATACTAACAAGCCAATGACCAATCACCATCTGACTGGTGGGGGCGTGGCCTTGAATAATCTTAAACACATTTTGTAGAAGAAAGCAGCTCAGTGTGAATTTATAACACTTTATTTACATCTTTATTAATCACATCTTTCAGCTTTGCTCTCGAAATTCAAGCAGCACAAAATGACAAATTGTGAAACACAAAAAGTAAAAGAAAACACAAAGCGACAGCTTTTCCTCCTCCATTGATCCGGGCTTCGTTTTTTAGAAAAAACATGGAGGTGCCGAGAGGAGAAGCTGCAGCCTGATTGGACGGACGGACAGACGGACAGCAGAGCGTGACGGTGACGTGACAACTACAGCCTGAAGGAGGCGATAAAGTGACAATAAATCAGATTAACAGACTAATTAAAGTGACTTCAAATACTAAATAATGAAAGAGCAGCTTTTCGTTGAGTGCAGATCAAAGTGATCAGGTGATAGGTTCTCCGTCTGACGGCGGGAACACCAACACAAAGTGCAAACAGAACCGTGCTCAACTGTCTGACCCCACGATGCCTTCAAGAACAGCTGGGAAATCTCAACACACAGAGGAGGGTGAGTGAGAGGTTCCCCTCAGTGCTGTTCAGGTCGCAGCCCCTCCTCCCGCCTCCCAGACCAGGTCCTGGAGGGGCAGGTGTAACTCAGCTCAAGAACCAATCACATTCCTGCTGTCGTTAACTATCTTAAAAAGACAAACGTACCGATACTGGAAACCACACACACACACACACACACACACACACACACACACACACACACACACTGAGGATCACATTACACAACATCCTGTTTCCATGACGACTGAAGAGTCAAAGTTTTTGACAGACGACTGGATCTTGTTTGTTTCAGATCAGATGGAGAGTCGGTGACGATCAGTACGGGTTCCACAGGAGCTGGTCAGAGAACACAGGAACCTGCTGGTCATCAGAGCCCAAATCTACGAGACAAACGCACACAGAGGAAGTCAGGACAACAAACACCAACAAAGAAGACAGCAGGTGTCTGACATCACCTTCCACTTATCAGTTTCTCCAGGTGATCACAACATTTAACTCAAATTCAACCAATCACTGCAGCTTCCTCACTGCGGGTCCTGAAGAGAACCCGTCTGTCATTCATCTGTGCTTCTGAGGAACATCGTCCAGCTGCACGTCTTCATTTACAGATAAAACCGTTTGGTTTGATTTTTTCTGATCTGATCTCCTGCTAGAATTCTTTTTGTTTGTTTGTTTTTAGAAAACCTGCAGTGAAACCTGGAAAAAACTGAATGTTGTTGTTATTGTGGATAACACCTGACCTTTGACCTCACCTTGGGCGTCGTCGGCCTCCAGCAGGAGGCGGAGCCAGTCGGTCATGTTGTCGTTGGCGGTCAGCTGACTCCTGAGGGAGTAGCTCAGGCCGGGAGGAGAGCGGAGAGTCCGGTGGCGTCCATCAGACTCCTGACAGACGGGGAGAAAAGCCGACGATGAGAACTCAGACTCGTCTCGTCCAGGTCTGAATATGAACAGTGAGTATTAATGAGTGTGTTGTTACGGGTGTTGGCGGACTGTTCCAGGGTCCAGACAGCTCCAGAGACGCCACGGCTGGAGGAGGAGACACCGAGGAGGCTTTAGAGGCTACTGGAGTCTCCTTCTCTCTCTGCTTGTCTCCTCTGTCCTCACACAGGTCAGAGGTCATCTTCGCCAGCTGGCTCTGCCTGAAAAACAAAAGTCCTCAGAAATGAAAACTACAAGTTCAGGAGCTGCTGCTGAGAAACTTTTCCTGAACCGTCCCCGTTCCTGAAGCTGCCGTCACAACCAGTCACGCAAATTCAACCAGTCCTCGGAAATCCTGCACCATCTGGCAAGTTCGTCCAAACTTTACAACTTTTCTGCAAATTTGACAAATCAAACATCGGACATCTACTTTTCAATGAACCAGACTCAATGTTTTCTTTTATTATTCACTACTTTTGCTTTTTTTTTTTTAAATGTCACACATAATAAAAAAAAACAGCTGTCATTGTTAGTGACATTTATTTTCACCCTGTGGACTTTAGAGTTTGAGATTTTGATTCTTTGTGTAAAACCACTCAGGTGCAGAGCTGAACTTTTTTTTTTTTGTTATTCTGAGCCTTTTTGATAAAGTGAGTTGTTCTTCCTGGAATAAGTTGCCTTTAGTTTTTAATGAATTATACGTGAAAATATTTTAAACAAAAACATCTTTCTTTTGAAATTTCATTGCAAAAAATGCCCCAAAATCATAACGATGTTCATTGCAATTTTTTTTTTTTTTCTTTTTAGAAATTTTGGCCACAACAATCCCAAAGAAGGCCTGTGAAGTCCTGGAGGGACCGAGTGAAGAACAGAGAGAACTCAACACGTTCCTGAAGGAACCTCCTCCTGCGTCCACAGGGATCAGTCTGATTGTTCATCTGTCAGTTTCAGACGTGAAAAAAAAAAAAATATTTATGTGTTCAGTTTTATTTCTGACATCAAACACCAACATGACATTTTTTTTCCTCAGCTGATAAATTTTAATTATCCAGTTTAGTTACAGCTGTTTGTAGAACTAATTAAGAAATCATTAAAAAAAAACAGCTTTATTTATTTATTTATTTTAATTACAGCCGATTTGGACATTTAATTTTTTTGTTGTCACTTTTTTTTAACAGTGTAAAGCGATTCTTACATTCTGTAGCTGTAAAAATATGAAGCTCATACACACAATTAAAACAAACAACTAAACACTGCGCCTTTAAAAAAAAGTCTTCATTGTTGTGGCTTCAACAGAATTTTTTTTATTTAAGTTTCTATTATTAAATGGCAGCTCATATCCCAGTGGTAAGTTTTTATCAGTTATCAGATGAACAGTTGGAATTCTGACTTTATATTTCATCATTTAGACTTTTTAATCTCATGATTATGAATTACTGTGAGGGATTTCCATAACGTTTCTCTGTTTTGCTCAATATTTAAAATGTGAATTCTTACACACTGAAGCTTTAATGAACAAACTGAGTTCTGATGTGAAGATTTTGTTTTGTTTTTTTAATATTTCTGGACAGTTAACCGACTGACGCTTCAGTTTTCTTCTGACTTTCTTTGACCAAACATAGAATAAATTAAAATAATCATCAGAATAATTAATATTAAAGGGAAACTGCAGCTCAGTCGTGTCACATGACTCCACCTACAGTTGCTCCACGGGGTCCTGAGCGTCAGCAGCGGCGTCTGGCTGGCTGTCGGTCGGAGGGTCCCACAGGTGCAGCGCTCGCCGCCAAAGACGCACCTGCATGTCCCAGGAGCGCCGGCTGTACTTCCTGTACTTGTTGGGCGTGGAGGGGTGGAGCTTCGGGTCCCGCAGGTGTCTGAGGACAAAGAGGAGGCGGGGTTTAAACAGCTGATCCAGGTTCACAGTGTATTCTTTGGTTCAGGTGAGTCACATGACTCAGACCGTCTGTAAACTTAATGACCACAGGAGACATTTTGGGCCAAAAGGAAAATAAATCCATCTGAAGCCTCAGTGATTCTTTTGTCCCCGACGCAGTGAACTGATGAGACCTGATTTACTGGACTAAATATGTTTTGCTGTTTAGGCTACAGATTTTACAGTTAATGATTGTAAGAATCAGTTTACACTGTAAAAAAAAAAAAAAAACTTAAATCTAGTACGTCGCCCTAAAATGTTGAGTTATGAGCTCAACTCAAACTTTGACTTCTGAAATAAACTTTGCCAACATATCATTTTCAGCTCAGGTGATTTACTTTAATTATTGAGATAAACTTGAATCTTCGTTTTAGAATTTGATTTTAGAAAGTATTTCCAGATTTGAGACCGACTCATTTTTATTTTGGTGCTTGATTTTTTTTCCTCCCTACTTTCACTTCGATGGCTTTACCAAATCATTTTCAGAAACATTTCTGTGCTCTTCTCTTAAACTTAATGATTTAAGTTTATCTTGATAAGAAAATTTAATTCTCTCAACACAAGATCAGTAGTTTGTAAAACTTTTTCAGGAGTTTGATTTTGGCTCAAATCTCGAAAGTCTTCAACTAAACTTCTTCATCTTTACACCGAACGTGCAACAACGATAAAAGAAAACTCAAGTGTATGAAATTCACTTCCATCTAATTTTTTGGCGTAGTCTAAACTCTGTGGGTCAGTAAAGTCTACAGGTGCTCCGATTCTCTTTGGCGGATTTATGGTGGTTTAGAATCTGGACAGGTGCTGCACAGCCTCACCTGGGCACCTGCTGCAGGTAGTTCTGGTATCCGCTGGTGTTCTTTCCGTACTGGATCTGTTTCTGCCGCCGTTTCAGAACCGCAGCGTTGGTCTCGGTGTTGGCGGGGTCCGGGAGGCGAGGGTATCGAGCGAAGGCGGGCCTGGCAGGGACACATGAGGCGGGGAAAGAGGTGAACGTGTTCTCGTCCACACGCCACAAACATCAGCATTTTTATAATCGTTTAATCTGGTCATTATTTTGTTGATTAACTGATCAGCTGTTCATAAAAGACAAGAGTGAAGAATGTACAAGATGTCCATACGTCCGCGTCCTCCACAGTTTATCAGTCAACAGACTGATCAATAATGACAATAATTGTGACAGGAAAGGCTTGAAATGTGACGAGTTTTAAAGAGCACAAGTTGTTTTTGGTTCATTGTAGTCGAGTTCGTGTCTTCAGAGTTTACCGACCTCTTGTTGTCCAGATCGTCTGTCCCCACAGCCACACTGCTGGTGGACACTTTGAGGATGCAGCGCTCCAAGATGGACGGCCTGAAGACAGACAGACATGATCAATAAAGGTTTTTATCAGATGAAATCAGATCCAGTGTGTTTTTATTAGTTTTGAATTAATCAGGATTTCAGCAGCTGGTTTTGAGGTTCTTCAGCCTCAAATGTCTGATTTCACAGCAGCTTTTATTTTTTTAAAAATGCATGATGTTGCAATGTTTTTAGGCATTTTTTGCAATTAATTTGCATATGAAAGTAAAAATTACTAAAGAATTAAATAATAAAATTTAAAAAACTCCTCTCTGTTCTGTTCTGAGTGTTTTAAGTAACGAGAACAAAAAGGCTCAGAACAAGAAGTCAAACACAAAGAAGCTAAATCTGTTGATGAGCAGAATTATTAGAAAATAAATGACAGACAGTTGATAAATGTCAATAATGAAGACAAATCTTGTTTTCACTACCTGTGAAATAAAATATATAAATGTGAAAACAGATTTTGAATAATAAAATAAAACACGGAGTCGGTTCATCGAGTACGTGTGTGATGTTTGTGTGATCGGTGGAATTTATGGGAAAATTTGCAGAAAAGTTGCTTGTTGAGTTGATTTAGAACCAAAGTTTAAGGCGGCGCAGGATTCACAGGGTCTGGCTGCATTTGTAGAAACTGTTGTGACTGCAGCTTCCTGCAGGGACTGACGAACGCCGCCTCACGCGGTCGCTCAGACCAGCATCAGAAATCCATTTTGAGTCGTGTTTTATTTGGTTTTCTGTCTTCATGCTGCTGATTGCAGCTTCATGTGTGAAAATTAAAATAAGAAGTTGTTGAACCTGCGAGGTTTGTTGCCTGCAGCTCTCTCTCGTCCTCTCAGGCCGCCGGCAGCAGGAGGAGACGGGATCGGAGACACGTTACTGTCAAGATGAAGAAGAGTCAAACTGACCAACAACTACACGACATGTTTTAATTTCCTGAATTTATCTTACAAACAACCTTTGATTTCGCCTTAAGTACTGTTAAAGTTGGGGCAGGTACTTTATAAAGTGACTTTTGATCAATGACACCGAAAGTGACCTTTGAGCGTGTGACAACCGGCCGCTTCCAGACTTCAGGGAGTCAAACCTGTGACAGGAGAGACTTTGTCCGTCACAGGTCGCTGCGGTCAGTGACTCCAGAGAAAGACGGCCGAGATTCAACCCTGTGTGCATTTCTAACCTGACCAGGCTGTCGTAGACGGAGCTGCAGCCGGGGAGGAGCCATGGCTCGGGGGCGGAGCATCCGGCGGCCAGCAGCGGGTCGGGGAGGCTGTTCCAGGCGGCCGCCGACCAGCCCTTCACGCAAACACACGACCACGGACTGAAACACAAGCTGAAGACACCAAACATCATCAACACCACACTGTAAAAACACAAAGGCTCACATTAATTCAATGTCATTTGCAACAAAGACCTCAACTTTTACTGAACATGATTTTTTTTTTGTTGTTAAAAATAATCACTTCTGTCCTGTTTAAAGAAAATAAAGTTGAGGAAACTCAATTTCAACTGAAAACTTTGAGAAAGTTGAAATTAAAAGTTTTGTCAACCTCTTATCTTTGGGGACAATTTACTTTTCCTCTTTAGATAAACTTCAATCTTGTGAGTTTAAGAAATCACTCCAAAAAAAAAAAATCACTTTTAAAAAATTGTTCGCCGTGAACTATGAACCGGATTTGTCTTTATTTGGATGCTTGAAAATTAAATTACAAATTATCTCAACAAAACGTTAGTTATTAAAACCTCTCAGCTTTTGTTTTTACAGTGTTTTAACTCGTGGCAATGAGATTTATAAGTTCTGAAAATAAATACTAGAAACTAAGTTTAATTAACTTGAATGAATTAAAAAAAACAAAAACTTCTCTTTATGTCAAGTTCTTCAGAAAAAATGTGTTGCTTCCACTAAAATCTCACATGATTTCTTACAGTGCACTTTAAATATGTACATGTGGCTCATAATAAATTGTGAATTTTACTTGAGATCAATAAAGTTTTACCTCAGTCTGTAATAATAAATCATCATTGATTATGTTTTTTTATTAATGTGAAAAGTAATTACTGAAGTTGTCTGATAATGTAGTGGAGTGAAAAGTACAATATTTAATGAAATGAGATGTTGCGGAAAGTGACATAAAAATGGAAATATTCAAAATACAATGAACTCATACCTGTACTAAAGCACAATACTTGAGTAAATGTACTTGGTTACATTCCAGCAGTGATTATGGACAATAGTTAGTGGAGAAATGAACAGCTGAGCTCTGATGTCACAGTGAAACGCCGACTAAGTTTGATTCAAACATTAATACAACTGTTTGAGATGTTTAAATATGTTTAATTATTATTATTATTTTATTATGAAAACCTCTAAATCTTTCATTAATAATTTTAGTCTTATTTTTGATTAGAAAATGCTGTCTGAGACAACATAAGTTAACATTTTGTGTGAACGAGTCCTTTAAATCTTCATTCAGTGCTCATATTTTTAAAACGGACATTTAAGTTATTCAGATATTTTGGTTCCAGCTGATTATGGCTGCAAATACTTATTTTCATTATTGTTTAATGTGCAGATGATTTTATGATCATTTCATGTGTAAAAGTTTCTCAGATCCAAAGCAGCAAATTGTCACAATTAACAACCGAATAATGATCAACTCAAACTATATCAAAATAGTTTGCAACTAATTTTCTTTGAGCTGACTGATCGATTCAGCTGGAAAACTTATTTTATTCAAGTTTTAACATGTCAGACAGTAAGCTGGAGTGACCACTAGGTGGCACTGCAGCGCTCGATTGGGTTACATTTAACATGGATTTATACCGAAGCTAAGCTAAGCTAACATACTTCCTGTTGCTCCTTGATAATTAAAGCCTGACTCTTATCTGCACACTTTTACTGTGAAAACCAGCAACAGGAAGTGTAAATTTAAGCCAGAATCTACTTCAGAGATGTATTTTTGCAGTAATGTTCCTTCAGATGTATGTGACGCTTCTTAATGAGCGTTTGAGACAAACGCAAAACAACCTGCGACTAAATGGCGCTGAAACTTCAAAGGAAGTGTCCTGGAAATGTTAAATTAAAAGTATATCGTGTCATTAATTGAACTCAGATATGATAATAGTATTTTTGTATTTACAACAGTGAATTTTCTCTAATTAAAAGAACAAGTTTTAAACATAAAAAACGTGCAGTCAGACATCACATGACTCTGCAGACACCTGTGTGTGTGTGTGTGTGTGTGTGTGTGTGTGTGTGTGTGTGTGTGGTTACCTGTTGGAGAGCAGCGGGCTCTGGGCCGTTTCCACTCCGCTGCCTGACATGTTTTCACAGTTTGAGTTTGGCGCCTTCTCTTCACATGGACAGACGCCATTGTTCCGCTTTCACAGCTTCTTAATGAGCCGCACCTGAGGGGGGCGGGGCCTGCTGGGCCGCGTCATCCGCTCCGGTGAGAAGTAGAAACGTGAGCGGCAGTGTGGCTGACAGGAAGTGCGCCTCGTCTGGAGCACATCACATCACTGCTCTGACTTCCTGTGTGTCAAAGGACAGACTTTAAAATCTTCTTATTTGTCTATAAAACACTAAATGATCTCGGATCTAAATCCGTCTCTGATTTATTTGGACATTATGAAGCACCAAGACCCTTCAGATCATGTGGAACAGGTTCACTCACCTGTGGAACAAACTTCCAGAACACCTGAGGTCAGCTGAAACTGTCGGCTCATTTAAATCAGGCCTTAAAACATAAAAACTGTTTACTGCAGTTTACAGGTGACGTGGATACATTAAATATCTTTAGGATAATGTTGTTTTTGTTTTATGTTTGCTCTTTAATACATTTCTGTAATGTTTTAAACTATTTATTGTTCTGTTCTTATCTTTTGTTTTTAATTATCTCAAACACAATTTTAATGTTCTTTTAATGTTTCTATTTTAATGAATTTTAAAGTTCTGTAAAGCACCTTGAATTGTTCTGTGTATGATGGTGTTATATCAATAAAACTGCGTTGCCTTGGAGACTAGATGAGATCAGGAGGTGGAGACAAAAGTCTGCAGTCAAGTCGGACAGTTTTCAACAGACTTCAGAGAAAATAGAGGAGGAGCCACGAACATCCTGTCAGATCACCTGTAGGTCACCTGACGTTTGTTCATAGCTGAAGAAATAAAGTCTTGATCGTTGATTGAAGTAGAACCAGAGATCCTCCTTCTGTCACGTGGAACATTTGTTCTTTTATCTGTCTTGTAAAACACAACTGTTCCTCTGATCAGTCACATTAAAAAAACTTAATTATTTTTATGAGCCACATGATATCTGCATGTTGACAGATTAAAACGTCATCGCGCTACATCAGACGGATATGTCCAGCGTTACATATTACAGTTACACGGAAAATTACTATTTTATACAACAAGTGCTGTTTGTTGTCAAAGTTAAGAGCCAATCAGAGCCTGTCAGCTCATCGATCAGGTGACAGCCAGGTGTTTGCAGGTGGAGAGCAGCTGAAGCGCCTGGCTCTGCAAACTGCGGCGCCTCGATCTCGTGAGCTTACCGTTGCCTACTTGTGCATGACGTCAGAGCAAGTCGGGATCAAGTCAGACACAAATCTAACCGGCATGCATTGCGCGGCGATCACCGCTGATCGATTCTCGAGGCCTGGTTCATCTCGAATGTACATTCTGTCAATTGTTTGGCCTGAAATGGTGCCTTTAATTAATGTATGTCTTTTAATATTTTCATGTAATTTATTCTACTCTAGTTTCTTGATAAAGTATTTAAAACAATCATACAAACAAACAACAAGGTAGGCAGCAAATTCAAAATATTTTTTGTCATAATTACTACATTAAAAGTTTTTTTTTTTTTGCTTGCACATAATTTCTCAAGAAATGTGGAATTCCACGTCCTCCAAAAGAGTTTGCAGTCTGTTGATTTTTTATTTACATTTTCTGTTAGGTTCATATGTGAAAAAAGATGGAGAGTACATTTTTGTTTTATTGATATAAATTGAAGAATATGTAAAGCTTCTTTTCTTTTTCTTATACTCTGACTTTATGTATGTCCGTCATGTCTTCGTGTTTAAATAAATCTAGTTGCATGTTTTTTCAGTGTCTCCGCTCCAGTAGGCGGCGCTGTTTCGCTTATTCAAGACGAGTTAGATTTTTACGGCAGGTCGTATTCCGTCACCGAGTAAACAAGATGGCGTCTGGCAGCGGGGTGAGTTTGTACTCTGACTTCGTTTTATTGTGTTAAAATCTGAAGTCACTTCATGTTTCCGCGGCTGTGTGTTGATCAGAGCTAATGACGGTTTATAACCTGTTTATAACGTGTCAGCTAACAGCTAACGATGCTAATGGAGCCCAGTGACGATCTGTGTAAATGTTTACGGGGTTTGTTTCAAATGTAGCGACGTTTCCTCGACGTTTTTCAACGTTATTCTGTGGTTTCATAAAACATTAGTCAGTGTGTTGGTTTATTTCAGTCCGCTGCAGCGCTGAAACTTAAAAATATGCTAAATATTAGCCGAATGTTAGCCTGTGCTCCGCTAGCAGCAACAACAATGATACTTCCGGCTGGATTACTTCAGAATAAAAGCGGCATTATCATCAAAACTGTTGCGATTTTAAACATTTTGTCTTGTTTGTGGCTGTTTTTAGATGTTATTCTCTGTGCTGGACACATTAGAGACACAAAAAACTTTATTTGTTATTGTCAGTCTGACTGTGAAATGATGTTCGGCCAATAAAAATAACCAAA
>NC_139327.1:41125968-41133468 GCF_056507025.1 Lutjanus erythropterus
TCAGCTGTTGGTGTCAGTGAACGCATCATTAAAGAAAATAAAACGTCCTGCAGGAAAATGACGCTAACAGGACAAACCCAGAGGGATGAATTTAAACTAGTTTGTGTGCAGCGATAAAACAATGTTCTGAACAGCAAACGCAAAAAAAACAAACAAAAAAATTAATACAAACAGTTTCACTGCATGTTAGAAAACAATGGTTCCCACCCCGGGGTCTGGGTCCCTCTTCAGGTGACGCCAGGAATCACAGGAGGTCCCCAAGACTTTGTCTGACATCAAAGTCAGATTTACACATGTGGACTAAAATCACAGTTTCAGTGTTCGAAGAAGAAGAGAGAAATTTATTAAAAATCAAAGGCACCTTCTTCCAGGAAGGAAAAAAAAGACTCACTATAGAAAAATCTGCTTTATTTGTAAAACAAAAACCTGAGGGAGAATTTCATAACAGAATCTTTTTAGACTCAAACTCAGAGATAAACAGCTGTGAGATAAACAGCTGTGTTCTTCTCAGCACCTGCGACAAAATTAAAATATATAAATGCAAAAAGTAGCGAATAACAAAACAAAACGTGGCAGCGGTTCACTGAGACGTGCAGAATGATGTTAACGCGGAGGACTGCTCTGATTGGTGGAACAGAACAGAAGGAACGATGATTGGTCAAATTTGCAGAAAAGTTTCAGAGTTTGGACCAGATCTCGAATCTGTGGAGTTGAACTTACAGGAAGTGATGCAGCTGTGACTTCCTGTAGGGACTGAGTTGTTTGTTCTGGTCACCATAAGTGAAGCTTCATTTAACATAAAGATTTTTAAAAAGAAGACATTGATTGATTCCTCGGTGATCAATAAGAGATCTGCAGCACAGGTGGAGTTTAAAGTTGGACTTTATTATTGTAGGAGGAACATAAACGTCCACAGAGACGACGCATTCGTCACACACCTCACAGACGTGGACAGTTTGCATGAAGGTGAACGGTCAGTGTGGAGCAAAAGGGGGCGGAGCTCTGTGATGAGATGCAATCTGAGAACCAATCAGCTGTCGCCTGACGAGTGTTTAACCCTCCAGGATTCCACAGCGGCTTTTCTAAAAAAAATTGCAGCTCATTTAAAAAAAATAAAATAAAATTATTTATTATTATTATTATTTGCAGTGAATTTATGGAAGAAAGTTAAAATGGGATGTTTCATGTTTTATTCTGTTTATTAAGAATTAGACTTGCACCGATTAATCGGCAGTGCTCGGAATCGGGCCGGTTTTCACGTGACTGGCCTTGACCGGTGACCGGCCGGTCAGCGTCACAAATCCGGTTCTGTGCCCGTCATTGTCACACACATGTTCTGCACGATGGTCACGTCATGCGCGCAGCAGACAAACTGACCGTGACGTCAACACAGTGCTGATAACAGCTACACACACTCAGACACGTCTGCTTGAAGCTGGTGTCAGAGACAGATTCCAAGAACAGGATAAAGAGAAGACAGACAGTCTACAACGAGACAGAGCAGCTGACAATGTCGCAAAACAGCCATAAACTCTCTCGCACTTCAGGCTAATGCTAGCAAGCTAGCAGCAGACTGCTGTTCACAGAGGGACAGTTAAAATCTCACCTCCTGTTCTGGCTGAAGAATAAACATCCTGTGTTGATGCGTCTCCTCAAACATTTTCTCATCCAGACTCCTTTAACTTCTGTGTTTGTTTTTCTCACGGCGAAGTTTTACTTCAAACTGTTGCACCGCGTTAGTCTCCGGTTTGTTTACATCCGCTTCCACAAAAGATCACGTGAAATCGCGTCCCACGAAATCCCGCGAGATGATCTCGCGAGATCACGTTCACCCAATTCATAATCTTAATATAAAATTATAACAAGGCCTGGTTGTAATCTGGATGATTTTGGAGAAAGTATTAAATGAATATTTAATAGTCAGTGTCTTATTATGAACATATTTACAAGAAAAGTTGCAAAAATGTTTGTGAATGCTGTCAATTACAGTTCTTAGAAAGACTGAAAATCGGAATCGGTAGGTCAGACCCCTCAATAATCGGAAATCGGAATCGGCTAAGAAAGTTGAAATCGGTGCAAGTCTATTAAGAATCAAAAGCAGCCTGTTGTGGAGCAGAGAGACATCAGAGAAGCACCGTCAAATCGATGACAGGTTGTCTTTCTCCTCTGTCTCACCTGGTCACCAGGGTTACCGTGAATCTTTTTAACTTTTTAACATTTGTTACATCTTTGATGCATTTTTAATGCCTGTTTGAGCTCAGAACATTTGATAGATGTGAACATTTCAGTGAAATCTGAATGGAAATGTTTCAGTTGGAAAAATCAAATTATTTAGGTTTTTGTTTGAAAAGTGCATCTGAACTGAATCTAAAAGAGACGTGTCAGACTGAGGAAACGTCTGAAACGTTGATTTTCAATGGAACATGTTGGACCTGGACGTCGTGGACGTCGTGGACGTCGTGGAAGTTGAGGTTGTGAAGGTTCAGGTTGGTTTGTTTGTTGCTGCAGCAGCCTGAAACCAAGTTTGATCAACAGGAAGTTGAAGAGGAAGTTTGTCGTTTCCTCTGAGCACTCGACTGCTGGATGAGCAGACAGAGACACCTGAAGACGTCGCACAGATGGACAGATGGACAGACGACAGACAGATGGACAGACGGAAAGACAGATGGACAGACAGAGGGACAGATGGACAGACGGAAAGACAGGTGGACAGATGGACAGACAGAGGGACAGACAAATGGACAGACGGAGGGACAGACGGACAGATGGACAGACAGTTGGACAGATGGACAGACGGAGGGACAGACGGACAGATGGACAGACAGATGGACAGACAGTTGGACAGATGGACAGACGGAGGGACAGATGGACAGACAGATGGACAGACAGTTGGACAGAGGGACAGACAGATGGACAGAGTTGGACAGAGGGACAGATGGACAGACAGTTGGACAGACGGACAGACAGTTGGACAGACGGACAGATGGACAGACAGTTGGACAGAGGGACAGACGGACAGATAGACAGACAGTTGGACAGAGGGACAGACGGACAGACAGACAGACAGATGGACAGACAGTTGGACAGACAGAGGGACAGACGGACAGATGAACAGACAGACAGACAGATGGACAGACGGAGGGACAGACGGACAGATGGACAGACAGTTGGACAGAGGGACAGACGGACAGACAGATGGACAGACAGTTGGACAGAGGGACAGACAGACAGACAGACAGACAGATGGACAGACAGTTGGACAGACGGACAGACAGTTGGACAGATGGACAGACAGATGGACAGACAGACAGACAGATGGACAGACGGAGGGACAGACGGACAGATGGACAGACAGTTGGACAGAGGGACAGACGGACAGACAGATGGACAGACAGTTGGACAGACGGACAGACAGTTGGACAGATGGACAGACGGACAGACAGTTGGACAGATGGACAGATGGACAGACAGTTGGACAGATGGACAGACAGATGACAGATGGACAGACGGACAGACAGTTGGACAGATGGACAGACGGACAGACAGTTGGACAGACAGTTGGACAGATGGACAGACAGTTGGACAGACAGTTGGACAGACAGTTGGACAGATGGACAGACAGTTGGACAGACGGACAGATGGACACGGTAACTGAGTTACAGTGAAAGTTCCCATGGTACCGACACAAACAAAATGTAACAAAACAAAAAACGGCGTAATACGTCAGACGCCTTTAGACCAAAATGACGCAACAGGAAGACGATGATGTAACAAAACAAAACAGATGTGACAAGATGAAAAACTGTAGCTACGGCTGCAACTAATGATTATTTTCATTATTGACTAATCTGTCGATCATTTTCTCCTTTAAAAAATTAGTTGTTTGGTCGATAAAATGTCATAAAATGTTGATCAAAGTCCAAGATGTCGTCCTCAAATGTCTCGTTTGTCCACAACTCAAAGACATTCAGTTTACTGTCAGAGACGTCATTAAAAAATGACTCAAACTGATTGACTGAATAACAAAAGTTGAGTTTTGTTTTTACTCGTCTCTACTTTCATCACCACAGTCACACCGACACACATCAGATTTTACCACCAGGTGTAAATGTGGAGCAGCTCCAACAATTCTTCATCAATATTAATGTAATCTATTACATGAGACACAGGGGGGCAGATCTCTGCAACATGAGTACATTTACTTTATTACTTTAAATTTATTTACATGTTCTTAGTGAACTCAGAAGCAGAACCTTCAGTTCTTCTCTGGAACCGATCAAAGAGTTTAATGAGACACGAGACAGAAAATGAGCTGATTTTAAAACTGAACCCACAGCTGATATTTTTATTTGCATTTTCATGCTGCAGCGGCGCCGTTACCATCAGCTCCGACCGCCACTTCTGCATGTGGGGATTTATTTTTGTCTGCTATCCCACAATGCACCGCTCCCACCAGACTGGATGTCTGTCAGTCACAACAGGCGGCGTCTGTCCGTGAGTCTGGTTCTGTCTCCTCAGGTGTGTCCAGACCACCGCCGTCTCTGAGGGTTTGACCGTCTGCGATGGTCCTGTCGAGTCCCGTCACACATGAGCGGTTACCAGCCTCACTTTCATCCTGTGACATCATAACGCCCAGCGTAACTGACCGAGGAGGAAGCAGGCGAGGGTTTTTCCTCTGACACTCTAAAAAAAGATCAGTTACAACATCTGTGAGGTCACACACAGAAAATATCTGAAGTCATGAAGATTCAAAGTTCACAGGCTCAGTTAAACCTGCCCAAATCCAAATCCAAACTTTTAAACTAGCTTAAAGTTAAGAAAGATTTCATTTAAACTCTCTTAAAAACCCCAAATTTAATTTTGTTGCACTGAAACTTTGAACTCCAGTTTCAGCTGTGATCCAGTTTTAACTTTAAACTGACGTTTGAGGAGGTTTAACTTTGAAATATCTACGTGTTTCAGATCAGATGGCGTCAGGCTAACTAGGCTAACCGGCGGTTTTAGCGTTTTGTTCAGGAACAGCGAGCAGCTTCCTCATTTATACTTTATTATTTATATTTATTACATTTTAATGAGGTTGAGTAAAGTTTCTCTGAACAGTTTCTTCCTTTTCTTCCCAGTCATGTCTTGTTACGTCTTTTACGTTGTTTTCATCCAGTTTTGTCTTTTGTCATCTTACTGTCATTAAATTTCTCGTATCATGATTCTGTTTTTTGATCCCAAAACTCTCAGTAATCGAGTGAAACGGCGTCACGTTTGACGGAACGTCCGTCCATCATCCTTCATTCATGTGTGACTGTGGTGAAAAGCAGTCAGAGACACGCAGCCGTCACAACGTCTCGAGTCAGTGCAGTTCAAGTCCGAGTTGAGCTGCAGATCAAGTCTAAAGTCATGTGACTCGCTGTTGACACAGTTTGTTTTCATGTTTTTATATGAGGACGGACGTCCTGCAGCAAAAAGTCTAAACTCAGCGGATCAGAAGTCAAACGAATGAAAACTTGTAAAACTTATTTTCTTTTATTTTGTCAGTTTTTAACAGTGTCATCGTCGTCATGGTTGCAGCAGCGAGTGGGTGCAACTGCTGCGCGTTGTTCCGCTCTGTGGTCAGACGGGGGGAGGAGGAGGATGCTGCCTTCACCCCCCCGCCTGCACACTCACTTCCTCTGACAGAGAGAGAGAGAGAGAGAAGGAAGGAGAGGGAGGTGAAGAGATAGAGAGACACACAGAAAGAGTGGGAGAGAGAGAGAGAGAGACAGAGAGAGAGAGAGAGAGAGAGAGAGAGAGAGAGGGGGAAGCCATTTTGGTTCCTGGGAGGCCTGTCTGTCCTCCTGCTGTTTGTCTTCAGTCTTCTTCTTCTTCTCTGGTTCATTTGCCTAAAAAAACACTCAGAGAGACAAAAAGTGGTGAGTTGATTTGAGGAAGTCAAACTCTGAAGACAGTTGGCAGCTACTTTGTCTTCTTTGAGTCTTCAAGAGACATTTTGGTTTGACGTCCTCACAGGAAGGAGCGGCGAGGACCGAGGCCCGTCTGTCAGACGAGCGGTGGACGTCTGGAAGAATAAAGTCTCTGAAAGAGGACGCGAGGGTGAAGAAGTGAAGCTGATCTCCAGGTGATGGTGGCGTCCTCTCGTTAGAGCAGGAGTCTTCAGTTTGACACCAGCTGGACGGACGTCGTGTCTTTGACGAGTGAGGAGGACGCAGGATGAGCTCGGACAGAGTGCCGTCCAGGTCGGAGGTGATGAGATGGAGCCCGCAGCAGCTGGCAGACTACCTGAAGAGGGTGAGACATGCACACTGTCCGTCTCTGTCTCTCTGTCCATTTGTCCACCTGTCTGTCCTCAGAGGTAATTTAGCGTGCTGCAGTCAGACAGTCGAGGCTCATTTAAAAACTGAAGTTTTGCTGTAAAATCAGTCGAATCGCTGCGATCAGCTGAGTTTTTACATCGAAGCTCCACTCTGATGAACTTTGACTCAAAAGTCTCTGCCGTCGACCAATCAGAAGCCGTCCTGTCAGAGCTGAGCTCTCAGTGGACGGAGAGCCGCAGGGTCCAAATCAGAGGAGGCCATCATAGTTTTACTGACCCTGTTTGGGCCGACGTCATGGTTACGTGACGGAGTCAGCTGGAGCCAAAATTAAATTAATGGATGATCAATTAATCGGTCGTTAAGAATCTGATCGATCAGGTAAAATTTAATCGATCTGTTCTCTGTACACCTATAAACATGTGAAACATGAAGCTCTTTATATGTTCCACAGCCTACACTCTTAGAAATAAGGGTTCTTCCTGAAGGGCTGTGGTTCTACCCAGAACTGTTTGTCTTCTGAAGAAATATTTTTGGGAAAAGGGTTTGTCAAGGGTTCTTTGTAAGACTGAGGGTTCCATTAGGAACCCTTTTCATCCGAAGAACCTTTTTTAGAGGAAACAGTTCCTTGAGCATTGTTGAAATCTTTGGGTAGATTCTACATAAAACCCTTGGATTATAAAACGGTTCTCAGTAGAACCCCCTGGTTAGATTCTTGTTAGCACCCTCAGAAAGGTAGAAAGGTTCTGGACAGAACCTCTACAAAGAGTACTAGGTGGAACCACTGCACCATAATAGGGTTTTCCGTAGAACCTCTCACAGGGAGTTCTAGGTGAAACCTTTCACAGATTGTTCTAGATAGAACCCTTTATGCCGGGTCCTCCCTTTGAAAGGGATCCTAGTGAACTTTTATAAAAAGTTCTAACAAGAACCAAAAATGGTTCTCCTATGAGGACAAGTTGAAGAACCCTATATGGTTCTAGTTAGAACCTTTATTTCTAAGGGCGTATGTAACACTGTCAGAGAACGTGGAACATGTTGCCATGGAAATCAAACTCTGACTGAGGTTTGTTTGGTAAATGAAACATTTTTATGATGTAGTTTGATTAACTGATCATTAATTTTACCAGTGATTGATTAAAGTTTGCAGCCTGAGTCAAAATGAAGGAAAAGCTGGAGCCAATCACAGCGCAGTAAG
>NC_139327.1:41138468-41145968 GCF_056507025.1 Lutjanus erythropterus
ATGTCATTTTCATGTCAAGACATTTCTTCTTTATTGCAGCAACAGACCATCACTGATCTGTGATCCTGTAGCGTCCTCCCGTCTAGTGTCCTGCTGATAAATGATCCTGTAGCGTCCTCCTGTCTAGTTTCCTAATGACAGTTTATTCTAGATAGAGTTTAGTCTTTTGTTCATCAAACTGACGACTGACCAGTTCATCAATGATGAAAATAAAAATTATGAAAATAATGAAAAGTTTGAATAACCTTTATTTATTTGTCTGTGTGTGTCTCCACAGGTTGATCTCAAAGATCAGCACAGAGATCAGTAAGAAGGAGGAGAGACGAGGCCTCTTCGGTAAAAAGTACAGAAAATTAATATCATTCATTGAATTATTTACTGATTTAAAACAATCACTCATGTATGCTGTGAGACAGAAAAGTAAAGACAGAAATTTCACTTTTTACTTCATTACATTTATCTGATAACTGTAGCTGCTTTTCCTGCCAGTTCAGATTTTTAAACAAAACATATAAAGAGTTTTTTTAAAAGCTTCTGTTTAATTATATATTAAGTGACCCAACAATTTATAGAAGTACAGCTGAAACTATTAATCAATCAGTGGATTGATAGAAGATTTATTAGAAATAGTTTTGTATTTGGTATTATTATTTTGTTTAGGTAAAGGATGTGGATATTAATATTATAACTTCACTGCTGGGAAGTTACCAAAGAATGTATCTTCTTACATTAATTAATGAAATGATATGATGAATAAAATGTTGTTGTTACTTTGTATTATAGGAACACAGGGTTTAAAATAATAACCTGTGACGCTCTTCTTATACTTTTAACACCCTGACTGTTTTATCACATATTACTGCTGATATGACTCAGTACAGAGGAGCCACAGGTTCAAACCCACAAGCTGTAAAGTTCATGATGGAAAATATTAATAAAGTTTTTTCTGTCCGTTTGTCTTTGTTTTTCTTTGTTTCCATTTCAGATCAACTCCCAAATATCATGAACCAGGTAGGAACTCTTCACTAACTGATTACAAACCTGCTCATGCTGATCACATGATCAACAGCTGTTCCATTAGACTTATTATATTTATAGATTTATTAGATTTGAAAGTTAATTTGCCAATTTCTGTTTAATTTCCAACTTGAGGTGAAAACAAATCAAACTGATGTTGGCTTTTTCATTTTAAGAATGTCTTTTATCTGTTTTTACAAATTAATTTTTCATTTATTATTTTTTGTATAACTTCCATACTCTCATATATTTTATATTATTTTGATGTTGTATTATATTATTACAAGTCAATTTAAATTTTATATCCCAGCCTATATTATACTGTATTAATATGTTAGAAAAATGTAAGCTTTTAGCTCATGGATAGTTGCTAGCATAGCTTTTAGCTTATGGATTGGCATAGCTTAGCTCATGAATAACTGTTTGCTCATGAGTAGTGTTTGTTTTAGCTCGTAGATGAAAACGTGTCACTGGTTGTGTGTACTGTGTAAATGTGTCCAACTTTTCCTGCAATTCAAGTTTTTTAGAAATCTCAATTTCAATCTTATAAACTAATTCTTATTATTTTTGCAGTTCATGTGTGCATTTGTGTGTCATGACTTTTCTCTGTGAGGATGTTTATCTTACATGTGTTCATGTGTGAGATGCTAACGTGTTGCTCTCCTGTGTGCAGACATGGCTGCAGAAGTTCAGGGCTGGGCCGAAGACGAGTTTGTACGTTCATTTATTCTCTTTTCGTTTTTTATTTTTTCTGCTCATTTTAACCAGAACGACTCTGCTGTTAATGATGAATGAATATTGATTCCTTTAATCATGTTTTAGTTTAGTCACTTTAACTGAGAGGAGTTCAGTCTGCTGGAGGGACTGCAGCTCTGTCCTGAGCGGGTTTATGGGATGTTGCTGCCTGGTTGTTAGGTTGTTGCTAGGTAGTTGTCAGGGTGATTGCTGAGGTATTAGCAGGTGGTTGCTATGGTGACCTCTCTTGGTTCCATCAGGATGATGAAGAGTTTGATGATGACTATGAGAGTCCGTACAGCGGTGATGAGGAGGGCAGCGGAGGAGACTACGAGTCTCCGAATGATGACGTGGACGCGGCCAACGATTACGAACCTCCTCCCACCGAACCTCCAGAGGACCTGGTCCACAACCTGCGTCCCACCCTGCCCATCGGAGACAGTGACTACATAGGTGACCACCATTAGCTGTTAGCTTATGAATATTGTTATCATAGCTCATGAATAGCTGCTAGTTTATGGACAGTTGTCATCATTGCTGTCATCTTATTGATAGTTGCTAGCATAGTTTTTATCTTATGGATAGTTGCTAGCATTATTGTTAGCTTATCAATAGTGGCTATCTTATGGATAGTTGTTAGCATTTTTGTTAGCTGTTAGCTTATGGATAGTTGCTATCTTACAGATAGTTGCTAGCATAGTTTTTAGCTTAGTTGTAGATAGTCGTTCGTATCACAGCTGTTACCTTATGAATAGTTATTAAGTTATGGGCAGCTGTTAGCTTATTGATAGCTGTTATCTCATGGATAGTTGTTATCATAGCTTTTATGTTATGGATAGTTATTATCTATAAGCAGCTGTTATCTTATGAGTAGTTGCTAGCGTAGCTGTTAATTTATAGATAGCTCTTAGCTTATGGATAGTTGTTAGCTTAACAGTTTTAAATAAACTGCTTAAGTGCTGATGTTCTTCACAGCCCCCCTCTAACTGTCCTCACAGAGACTTGTTTCAAAACACACATTAATGTGTGTGTGTGTGTGTGTGTGTATGTGTGTGTGTGTGTAGATAATCATGTGTCCTCCAGAGGCCCGCCTCCTGCTGTGTCTCCCCGCCCCCCAGTCTCCACCCTGTCAGCACCGTCTCCACGGATGGTGAGTGTGTCCCAAACTCTTTGTAAACATAGTCCAGTCTGCAAGTTCCTGAACTGACTGTCTGTCTCCTGCAGCCTGGAGAGGCGTCGTCCTCCAGGAGAGACGTCTCCCCTCACTGTGGAGGACGAGCGGCGGGAAAACGTGAGTAATTAATTAATTAATTAATTAATTGATGAATTAATCCTGTTACAGTGTTGTCAGTTGAGAAACAGGTCCAAACATGTGGACGTACATGTGCTCCTCATGTTTGGACCTAATTTTCAAGTGTGTTGAAAAAGATGTAATAAGATGAAAAACTATGTAACCCCCCCCCCCCCCCCCCCCCAACATAACAGGATTTAAAATATTGTAATAAGATGAGAAAGATGTAATAAGACATAACAAAGTGAACAAGGTGTAACAAGTTGAAAAATTACATAACAAGACGAAAAAAAAACAATGTAACAAGATGAACAAGATGAAAAACTATGTAACCAAATGGAAAATAATAATCGTAATAAGATGAAAAACAGAGACCAAAAAAAATACAACAAGAAGAGAACGATGAAATAAGATGAAAAACTAAAAGATGTAACAAAGCATGAAAATGAAAAGATGAAAAACTGTGAACGTCTATGTTCATTATCAATTCATCTGTTGTTCTATTGTTTCTCCACTAATTGATAATTTGTTTTGTCCATAAAATGTAAGATAATACTGATCAAAGTCCAAGATGACGTCTTCAAATGTCTTTTGTCCACAACTCAAAGATATTTAGTTTATTGTCAGAGAGGCGGAAAGAAACCAGAAAATATTCACATTTAAGAAACTGAAACTGAAATTTTGACTTTTTTTTTTTTTTTATTAAAAATGAATCAAAATAATTATTCGAGTATGAAAACAGTTGGTAGATTAACTGATGCAGTTCAACATATTAACTCCTAATTTTAAATCATCACTGTTGTCTCTGTTGTTTTGTTCAGTTCCAGAGCCGCCGCAGATCTTTCGTGGCAACAAACCAGGCAGAGATTCAGGATCCAACCCGTCCCCCATCAGAGGTGACCCTGAACCCTGAACCCCCAACCCTGAACCCTGAACCCTGAACCCTCAACCCTCAACCCTCAACCCTGAACCCTGAACCCCCAACCCTGAACCCTCAACCCTCAACCCTCAGCACTGAACCTGAACCCTGAATCCAACATCTTTTCTTCTGACAACTATCGCTGTGTTTTTATGTTTCGGCTCATAAAATCATGTTTACCTTCTCCTTCTGCTGATGGTTTCAGAAATACTCCAACAGTGTCCAAAACTGAACATTTTTTTTCCATTACTTTCACTTTTATGTTCTATAAAATAACCTGCAGAAATCAAACTCATCAAAAAGGCTTTTGTAACATTTTTGGTGCATTCAGGGACTCTCAGGAACTCTCCACTCTCCCATTGAGTTTCCTTTATTTCTGTCACCTTTATTTTATCTCCTCCCACCTGGACGAGCCTGGAACACCTCCCTAGGGAGGCGACCAGGTGGCAAACCACCTCAGCTGGCTCCTTTCTAGGCAAAGGAGCAGCAGCTCTACTCCAAGTTCCTCGCGGATGACTGAGCTTCTCACCGTGTCCTGAAGGCCGATGCCAGCCAAACCCATTTTGGCTGCTTGTATCTGTGAACTTGTTCTTTTGGTCATGACCACAGGTGAGAGCAGGAACGAAGACTGACCGATAGATCGAGAGCTTCGCCTTCTGGCAACAGTGCGGTAAAGCGAACGCAATACCGCTCCGGCTGCTACCCTCACTCGACACCCCAACATACTTGAACTGCCTCGCTTGGGGTGAGGACTCATTCCCTATTCAGAGTAGACAATCCACTGGTTTCCTGCTGAGAACCATGGCCTCAGACTTAGAGGTGCTGATCCTCATCCCAGCTGCTTCACATTCAGATGTGAACTGATCCAGTGAGTGCTGGACCATCAGAACCACATGATCAGAACCATTATGAGTGTCCCCACACCCGCCTCGTGCCTCACACCCTCACCTTGGAGAAGAGCAGAGTCCAACCCCCGTCCAGGAGAATGATTCCAGAGCCGAGGCTGTGCATCGAGGTAATCCCCATCAGATCTAACCGATAGTGCTCCACCTCCCACACAAGCTCCACCTCCCTCCCCACCAGAGAGATGACGTTCTGCGTCCCCACAGCCAGTCTCTGCCACCCGGGTCCAGTCCGCTGGGTCCCCCTGCCATCACTGCCATCAAACTGGCAGCACACCCGACCCCAGCGGTTCCTCCCGCAGACGGTGGGCCCACATTGCCTTTTTGGGCTGTGTCTGGTCGGGCTCCGTGGCGAGCCCAGCCACCGGGCACTCACTGTCGGGCCCCGCTTCCAGGCCTGGCTCCAGATGGGGGCCCAGGGGTTCGTCCGGGCAGGGTCACTCTGCTCGTTCCTCGTTCTTTCATGGGGTGTTTGGACCATTCTTAGTCTGGACCTTCGCCTGAGACCAATTTGCTATGGGAGACGCTTCTGGGAGCACCAGGCTGCAGACAATACAGGTCCCAGGTTTACAGGGACACCAAACCTCTCCACCATGATACGGTGATGGTCCCCCGGAGACGACCGTGTAATCTAATTAATGATAATATGTAGTGAATTAAATTCATTTAAATCTGGTGGGTTGGAGATCTATAATGAGATTCAATTTATTGATCTGAAAACTCACATTTTGATCAATCTCTTCTTCACAGGACCTCACCGCAACACAGTGGACAAGGTGAGTTTTCCTTTCAAATAAACTTTATTTAAAACAGTGAACAGGGTAAATTTTTCTTTAGAAATAAACTTCAGCAGCAGCAGATTCAACACAGAGAACACGACCCTGAGGGACTCCGCTGTCTTAACAAAACTGAAAACATCCTTGTTACTTGCATTTTTAAAAACTTTTATTGTTTTTTTTTGTTTTTAATCTTATTTCTGTATTTCTTCCAGCCGGGCGCGCAGCCTTGGAGGTAAAGACACAAACACTCCTCACACTCACTTTTTCTGGGCTTCTTCCATATTTTCTTCCATATTTCTTCCATATATTCTCTCGGCGCTCTCCTGTTTAGATTTTTCTCCCACATGATCCTCGAACTTTATTAAGAATAATCATTAAACACTCGTCCATAAGTCTGTAAGTTTGACTGACATCAGAAAGGTCGTGGGTTTGATTCCTGGTTCAGACACAGGCTTTCTGTGTGGAGTTTTCATCTGTATGTCTGTTACTTTTGTTTTAGATATAAAGTTTTATTTAAAGACAAACTTAAATCCTTTAATTGTTAACATATTTGTTTGTGTGTTTGTGTTCAGGCCTCCGATGGACGTCCCCGATCCTCCCACCTGGTCCAAACCTCCTGTCCTTCCTCCGTCCTCCACCTCCATCAACAGGAGCAACTCCTCAGCCCGACCTCCTCCCAACAGGTCAGTTTGTCAAACCTGCTCCACTTTTCATCCAATTTTAAATTATCTCAAACTTTATTTCCAGTTGTGTCTGAGCTCATTAAATTTTATTTTTAAATATTTTCTACTTCCATTCTTTTTGATAAAACAGTTGCATGACGATCAAATAGCTTATTTGTTGAGTTATTTGATAATAATCGATATTTTGTGTGTGGTTTGGTTCACCAGGTTTGATGCGAGGCGAGAGGTAAGCTGCTGTTTGACTGCTGATTTTATTACGATGGTGAATTTGTCCAGAATTAACTCTGATCCTTTTCTTCTTCTCTTTTCTTTCATTAGCAAACACATGATGAAGGTGAGATTTATGCTTTTTTAATTTTGAACAAAATGATGTGTCAGAATATATCAATGTTCTTTAAATTCCTCTCCTCTCCTCCAGCTCCTAAACACAACACCTTCCCCCTCCAAAATAAAAGCCTGCCCCCCCGCCCTGGACTTCCAGGGCCCCCCTCACGACATGGAGACAGGTATGAAACAAACATCCCGTCAGAACACTTCGGTTTAAACTAAGTTAAAGGTACAGTACGTAGTCTTCAGTGTCAACAAGCCAACAGCGAATGAACCTGCTAACAGGTATTGATCGATAGATTGATTGATTTTCTGCCTCTGTGCCAAAGAGATTGTTATGTGGATTAATCCACTGCTGAAAATAGTCCCCAACAAATGCACAGTTTCCTCCTTTTTGTTGGATTAATCCTACAGGGAGCAGCTGTTTGAGGAAATTAATCTTTTTAAAAATGGATTAAAGTTACAAAATAAAATGAGAGATTTGTCAGGTGTTTTTAACTTTACTGAAAATAGTGGATAAGGTTTTCTTTAGTTTTCCTTTTGAAATTAACTTTATTTAAAACTGAACTGAATGAGTAATTCCTTACATTCCACAAATATGGTACAAATAAATAAATGATCAGCAGATAAACAACAGCGGCTCAAATAAACCGTAGTTTACTTTCTGCTGTTTAAAGTGATTCATCTTTTTTTCAGTCTGCCTCCCAACGTTCCCTCTGGAGGATCTCTGCCTCACAAACTGCACTCTGGTGAGAACACAACACATTAAAGGAGCAGTTTCACATTTTTGGGAACAGGCTTCTCTTTGTTGTTGGGGGTAAAATCCCACACAGACAGGAAGAGCATC
>NC_139327.1:41148468-41155968 GCF_056507025.1 Lutjanus erythropterus
TGAACCGACTGACAGTCAGTGATTAAAAAAGTTTAACATCAGTTTCTCTGTGACGTCCTCCTCTCATGTCCGTGTCTCCGTCTCTGTGTCTCTGTGTCTCTGTCTCTGTGTCTCTGTGTCTCTGTGTCTCTGTCTCTGTGTCTCTGTGTCTCTGTGTCTCTGTGTCTCTGTGTATCTGTGTCTTTCTGTATCTGTGTCTCTGTGTCTCTGTGTCTCTGTCTCTGTGTATCTGTCTCTGTGTATCTGTCTCTCTGTCTCTCTGTCTCTGTGTCTCTGTGTCTCTCTGTCTTTCTGTCTCTGTGTCTCTGTGTCTCTCTGTCTCTCTGTCTCTGTGTCTCTGTGTCTTTCTGTCTGTGTCTCTGTGTCTTTCTGTCTCTGTGTCTCTGTGTCTTTCTGTCTCTGTGTCTCTGTGTCTCTCTGCCTCCGTGTCTCTGTGTCTCTGTGTCTCTGTGTCTTTCTGTCTGTGTCTCTGTGTCTTTCTGTCTCTGTGTCTCTGTGTCTTTCTGTCTCTGTGTCTCTGTGTCTCTCTGCCTCCGTGTCTCTGTGTCTCTGTGTCTTTCTGTCTCTGTGTCTTTCTGTCTCTGTGTCTCTGTGTCTCTGTGTCTCTCTGTCTCTCTGTCTCTGTGTCTCTCTGTCTCTGTGTCTCTCTGTCTCTCTGTCTCTGTGTCTTTCTGTCTCTCTGTCTCTCTGTCTCTGCCTGTGGAGGACGGGGCGTACCTGGTGAGGGACAGCACCCGGCAGCTGGCCAATCAGCCCTTTACCCTGATGGTCTTCTACCAGGACAAAGTCTACAACATCCAGATCAGACAGCAGAACCAGAACTTCCTGCTGGGAACTGGACTCAAAGTGCAGGAGGTAACCATGACGACGCCCACGTCACCGATCAGTAACGTTACCTGCTGACCCTGCTGTGTGAAACTGGACCGAGTTTGTATTTGGAGAGAAAGCTGTCTCACTAAACCCCGCCCCAGTGCACTGATTGTCCAATCACATTGGAGCAACCGTAACTATAGTAACAGCAGAGAGATACTTCATAGATGTTAGCGTTAGCTAATGTGAGCATCTCTGTCCTGATGTGAGCAGATTTTAGACTAATGTTAGCGTCTCTGTCCTAATTCTAGCAAAGTTAGGCTAACATTAGCATCTCTGTTCTGATGCTGGCAGAGTTAAGCTAATGTTAGTGTCTATATCCTGAATGCTAGTGGAGTTTAGGCTGACATTAGCATCTAAGTCATGATACGTGAGTTCTGCAGTGTGTTTGGCTAACGGAGCTACGGTTTTAGAGCTAACAGATAGCAGAGCTAAACAAAGCTAAATGTTTTCTACACGGACCATCAGCTGCTGAGGATGAGGATTTTTTACTTGTGGCCTGTTAGCTTTAGCCTCAGTCTGTTAGCATGGTCTGTTAGCATGGTCTGTAGCCCTCAGGTGTGTAGGTACCTTTTAACTGTGTGTGTGTGTGTGTGTGTGTGTGTGTGTGTGCGCAGTCTTTCCGGTCAGTGAATGACATCATCGGCCATTACTCCCAGTCCCCTCTGCTCCTCATCGATGCCAAGAACCGCGGCTCGGGCCAGCAGAACCAGTGTTTGCTGTCCGACCCCGCCGGATACTACATGACCGGACAGAACTGGCCCTGACCGGATCGGACCGGCTGAGTCAAACAAACCCTGACCGACCCAACAGGCAGAGTAACGATGTGGTTTCAACATTTCCTGTTAACTGAGAGACATGTTGCTTCATTTGCTTATTTTGGACGTCAGTCTGCAGCTTTGTGTCGCCTCTTACACTCTGAAACATGTTGGATAAACGCCGTGTTAAAGTCAGTCCTCATTCAAACTTTGCTCATGTTAATGTCACAGACGGTTGTGTGTTCAGCTGAGCTAAATAAAGCCCACGCTTCATGATTGTAAAAGACTCCAATGTTCATATTTGACTTTTTAATTCAGTGTAAATGTGTCGGATTCAGCTGGTTTGTCTCACATCAACAGTCAACAGTCTGTCATTATTATTGTCTTGTTTTGTTTCATCTTTTTAGTCTTTTTGTCTTTTCTTTTCCGTCTCGTCCCGTCTGTCCTGTGTGATGTCCTCTGATGGATCCTCCAGTCAGTCGTCTTTTCTGTCTTATTGTTTCGTTCATTCAGGTTGAAATCAGTCTTGATGTTTGAAGGCGGAGCACAATGATGCAAAATAACAATAATCAATAATTGACCTCAGAGTCTGTTTAGAAAATGTGAGGAGGACAAAGTTCAGATATTTTACATTATAGTCTTCATTCCCCCTTGACCTGATTACCTTCAACTCATATCTGACAGTTAGTTTCCCATCAGCCCCTGCACTCACACTGAGGACCCCCCCCCCCCCCCCCACCACCACCCATAATCCCAGTCATCAGTCAGTTATAGTTCAGACTGTGTGTGTTTTGTCTGCGTCGTCCTCGAAGGCACCGCGGGGCGAAGATTACCGCTACCAGCGCCAACTGTCATTACACACACACACACACACACACACACACACAGATACACACAGACACACACACACACAGACACACACACACAGACACACACACACAGACACACACACACACACACAGACACACACACAGACACACACACACACACACACACACACACACAGACACACAGACACACACAGACACACACACACACACACACACACACACACACAGACACACACACACACACACACAGACACACACACACACACACACACACACACACAGACACACACACACACACACACACACACACACACACACACACACACACACACACAGAGGTGTGATTTATCTGAGTCCTGGTTGGCAGACAGTGAACAGATAAGACGTCTGTTGTGTTTCAGGGTTTTTAAATTCAAAGTATTAACATGTGAGTCTCAGTCCTTCAGCAGGAATACGTCTTTTACGTTGTTTTCGTCTCGTTACGTCTTTTACGTTGTTTTCGTCTCGTTACGTCTTTTACGTTGTTTTCGTCTCGTTACGTCTTTTACATTGTTCTTGTCTTATTCTGTGTTTTAGGACAGAAATGACTTTGACTGCCACCTAAAAGCTCACAGGGAGGAGGCAGATTTCAGAGACACAATAAATGAATTCCTGCTTGACACAACAACAACAAAACAAACAAACATTTAAAGTCACAGTTCCAATAAAACAAGAAAAAAATCAAAACAAGCCACATGATGTTTAGAAACTGGATAAAAGAACAAAACACAAAATTAAAACAAATAAAACAAATTAAAAACAAAAAAGAATCAAAAAAGTGTAAAAACTGACAGTAAGATAAATGTTTTATGATGTAAATAGTTTTCTTGAGGTGACTGAACCGTGACTCGGTGTTAATGTTAAATCATGCATGTAGTTTTAAAGGACGTCTTTGTTCAAACATTTACATGAGAATTTCTCTGATTCAACCGTTACATCATCATGTGATTAGGATTCAGTTGTTAATGTGGCTGCAGACATGCTGACTGTCTGTGTGTGTGTGTGTGTGTGTGTGTGTGTGTGTGTGTGTGTGTGTCTGGGGGGTCATTTGAAGAACAATAGCGTTGGCCGACACCTCAAACAGCAGCTGACCATCTGTTTGTGTGTTTGTGTTCACACTGTCAGTCTGCAGAACCTCTTTAAACCAGATTCAGTTTCACTTTCTGCTCTGAATCAGCACAATTTAAACCCACACACAGCTGATCTGAGAACAGATGAAGCCGCAGTAACTCACTAACAGTCAGACTTTGTAAAACTGCTCTTGATTTCCACAATAAGGTCAAATCAAATGTGTTTTTATAAAACAAACAAACCAAATTCCATACAGTTTCTGTGTAAAATAAGACATGTAGCACTGATAGAAACCAGCTGCTTCTGGATGATTCCTGAGCTCAGAGTTGGATTTTGATTTTGAATAAAAATGGAAAAACACAACAGAGGAGCTCAGAACATTGTGAAGAGATAAATAAAACTCCAGTTACAGTTCACCTACTTTTAAAAAGTCACATTTTAAAAAAGTATTGTTTTTTAAATGGAGTTTGGTGTGGTAGAAACTTCTGTTTGTTTTTTGTTTTTGTTTGTTTCAGGACATTTTAAACTCATGAAGTTTGAGTTTTTCTCTCATGTTCTGATGGAAGGAGAAGTTGAATATGTTCTAATATAAATAAAAATAGTTTCTGTTCTTGAATGATTTGGATTACAGTCCTGATCAGATTACTTTGAAATGTAATTGGTTACTGAATACATTGTATCACCAAAAAAATGTAATCTAATCTGAATACTTTTGGATTACTTCAAAAATCAAAGATTAAAAATGGACACAAAAACAAAAATTTCAGTTTGCCACATAATTATTTCTCTCTCTAATTTTTTTAAACATTTCAGACACATTTCTGAAAAACTTTGTTTTCTGTCCTTTTCACAGGAACAGGTGCATCACAACAGGGTCATAACGTCTTCAGGACGCAGTCAGTGAGCTTCAGCGTCCCCTCAGTGTCCGTACCGTCCAATAAGATGGGATCATTTCATTTAATAATTTAATATTAATTTTTATCCATGAGCCCAGAGAAAATGTTTCATTACACAGGAAAAAAATAACATCACGTTTGTTCTTATTTATATCAGGAGGGGAAAATAAATGAATAATACATAGAAAAATAAGTTAAAAAACAGCTAATAATAATTTTAAACAGAATCTGGAGTGATTATTGTTGCTTATTTTGAGTAATCCTGATTATATATAATCTGTTATCTGTAATCTGTACAGGCAAAAGATTTCTGAGCCCAACTCAAGTTTCAGAAACTCACACAAAAAAAGAAAAATGTATTTCAAAAATCGGTCACAGTGAGCTGTGAACTTGATTTGTCTTTATTTAAATGGTTTATTTGAAAATATTAAAACTGTAACCACCATTCACTTTCATTTCAATGAGTTTACTCAATAATTTTTAATATAATTTCAGATTCAACTTTATCTGAAATTTTAAAGTAAATTATTGAAACTAAAGATCAGTAGCTGATTAAAGACTTTGAACTGAATCTGAGTTGGGCTCAAAACTCAGTATGCTGCATTTAAATTTTGAGTTTTCTTTCTTTTTTATTATTTTTTTACAGTGTACGCACTTCTGCTTTTACTCATGAAGCTCAAAAAGTCCTTTGAAAAGACATAAATGTTCTTTAAATTTAGACTGACAGTTATATTCCACTATTTACATTAAAGTCTGTATGAAATGTTTTCCTCCCGTAGAACAAAATATATAAATAAAATATTAAATATGAACAATGTATAACATAAAGAGGTACCAGTTCTAACCAATCACATCGTGACATCCACCAATCTCAGAGCGACGAGCCGTCAGGTTCTCGTTCACGTTCTTCACTTCGACCAGACGACAGCAGGTAACGTCTGAAACTGTAAAAAAGAGGCTCAATCACTCATGTGTCAAGCTGTGTGTGTGTGTGAGTGTGTGTGTGTGTGTGTGTGTGTGTGTGTGTGTGTGTGTGTGTGTGTGTGTGTGTGTGTGTGTGTGTGTGTATTAAGTCCTGAGGGCTCTAATCTGCCTGAGGGGAGGAATTCAACCCCATGTTATTCAAATCAACCCCCAACACACACATGCAAATGTGTGTGTGTGTGTGTGGCAACCCAGTAGCCAATCAGCTCATTGCTGGGCGGGGCAGCAGAGTATAAGTGTCTCAGGTGAGCAGCAGCAGGTGAACAGACAGGTGCAGCTGTGTGTCACTCCTACACACACTCTCACTCACACAGACAGACACACACCAAGACAGCGTCCATCATGGCGTCCTTCGTGCCAAAGCAGGATCTGTCCCCCTCCCTGTGTGGACGCTCTCTCCCCCAGCAGGAGCTGCCGTCTCTGGGGGTCGACCCGTCCGACTTCAGCCTTTACAGCCCTCCGGCTCCTCCAGAACCCGGCCTGTGTGTGGCGCCCTGGCACCCGCTGACCAATCACAGCGAGACGTCCCTCTGTGGCCCGGACCTGTCTGGAGGCCTCCTCCCTCCAGGACTTCCTCCGGTGTTCGGGGGCTTCTTCCCTCACCTTTACGGCAGCGCCTGGTTCTCCATGTCCTCGCCGGATGACATGCTGCGTCTGGTCCGTCCTCCGTATTCCTACTCGGCCCTCATCGCCATGGCAATCCAGAGTGTTCCCGAGCAGCGGATGACGCTGAGCCAGATCTACCAGTACGTCTCCAACAACTTCCCCTTCTACAGCCACAACAAGGCCGGCTGGCAGAACTCCATCCGCCACAACCTGTCACTCAACGACTGCTTTCAGAAGGTTCCCCGCGACGAGAACGACCCAGGTGAGAACAAACAAACACACCTGAGGTTAAATCTTGCTTCATCCTTTTCGCCTCACAGCCAATCATTTCAATTCATTTAAAAAAAAAAAAAAAAAAAAAAAATCTACAGAGAGTGGAAACTCTTTAGACTTTTATTTTGTTGAAACAACTAGTCAAGGCTTTTATTTTGTTGAAACAACTAGTCTGAGCTTTTATTTTGTTGGTGCACCTATGCATCATTAACAGGAAATAGGCTTTGATTGGCTGTATTACAAGTTTAACAAAATAAAAGTCAAGTCAAACAGTGTTTTTATTATGTTTCTACCAAAATAAAAAGAATAAAAAGGGAGTTCAGTTTGGTAGAAACTGATGTTTGTTCTGCTCCCGAATTTTGTTCTTTTTTCATGTTCTGGTGAAAATTGTTTATTTAAACTCTCTCCTACTCCTCCTCCTCCTCCTCCTCTTCCTCCTCCTCCTCCTCCTCCTCTTCCTCCTCCTCCTCCTCTCTGCAGGTAAAGGAAACTACTGGACTCTGGACCCAAACTGTGAGAAGATGTTTGACAACGGAAACTTTCGCCGCAAGAGGAAGAGGAAGTCTGATGACGTGACTCCCGGAAAGAAACCCTCCTCCTCCTCCTCCTCCTCCTCCTCCTCCTCCTCCTCCTCATCATCATCATCATCATCATCATCATTGTCATCGTCATCAGCAGAGCCCAGCCCCAAAGTTCCCAGCATGCACTGCAGCAGCAGCAGCAGCAGCAGCAGCAGCACTGACCTCCTCTCAGACTCTGCCCCTGGCCTCAGCAACTTCCTCTTTCCTTCTCCTCCTCCTCTTCCTCTCACTGGCTCCTCCTCACTGTACATGCAGGTACCAGAGCTCACCTCCCCTCCTCTTCCTCCTTTTCCTCCTCTTCCTCCTCAGGGATACGACTCCTCTTACTCCCCCGGCGCGGTGGTGCCTCAGTGGGATACCTGCAGCTCCTCCCCTCCTCCCCTCTACTCGTCCTCCCTTCATCAGTCCATCACTCCTCCTCCTTCTCTTCATCTCTTCCCCTCCTCCTCCTCCCAGTTGAACCCCCCCCACCTGTCCTCCCTCGTTGATCCTCACGCCACCTCACCGCCGCTCTATGCCGACCTGCAGACGGCGCCGTGTCCTCTGCCGGAGCTCCAGGAGGCCCAGCAGCTGCAGCAGCTGCAGGCCCAGC
>NC_139327.1:41160968-41175968 GCF_056507025.1 Lutjanus erythropterus
ACATCACAGCAGACGCCTGCAGAGGCTGGATAAGACGCTCTAAAAGATTCTTTCCACGCTGCGTCACTAGAGAAGATATTCGTTGAGATGTGGATGAGACTTTGTGTCCCAGCAGACAGGAGCGTCAGGAGGTGAAGGAGGACTGGACTGTAAGGAGACTGTTCACATTTGTACTGTTGTGTTTTTGTTTTCTCTGCTGTCTGTTCCTTTCTGTATCACAATGACATGATCTGTCAGTGAATTACAGTACAAACAGTAAAAGTGTAAATGAATCTTGTCCAGTTTCTTGCAATCAATCTCCCACATTCACTAAGGTTTAACTTACAATTTACAATAATCGTCATCAAACCTTTATCCATAGTTTACATCAGAACATCCTCCAGAGTAAACTGTTATATTGACAACATGACTAATCAATGTGACTGTCTTATCCGTCCACAGGGACACGAGGACTTGTCATTCTGATGCACTGACATGTTCACTGACACAGAGACGAACTAAGGATTTTGAGTGAGAGACGGGCTTTTGCAGGTAATCCATGCTGTTTAGCTGTTTGTACGAATTGTTTTGGGAAATTCACTTACTGTTTTGCAAATGTCGAGGATGATTCGAGAAATGTTTCAAAGCAACTGAGAAAAACTGTAAAACAATGGTGAGTTTAATGACATGTCAACATGTTGGACGTCAGAGTTGACATACTGAGCAGCAAAAGATTACAAACATTCACCTATTTCTGTCCACAGTGTCAGTGATTTTCTGTTTGGTTATTTTCAGACAACAGACCTCATGAATGCAACACTACAGAGTCTTTGAACGCACCATCTGATCTGATAGGTTTCATGATAATGTTGACGACACAACAGGAGGAGGAGGAGGCTGAAAGTGTGCCGTCTGTTTACTGACACACGCCTCACAGATGGAGAGCATGGTGGCAAAACACACACACACACACACACACACACACACACACACACACACACACACACACACACACACACACTGCAGTCCCTTTTATGAGACCACAGGATTTGAATGTGACACTCGGGGGAAATAAAACGTGCTGACGGACAGACGACAGCAGGGAAATAAAATATTATGTCAATATAATGTTGACGCGGGTTGAAAGCAGCAGTGTACAGTACTCGAGTAAATGTACTTAGTTACATTCCATCACTGGTCAAAAGTGAAGTTCAAGTCCTGAACTTTGTGTTTTGAGTCCTGAACAGTTATGTAATAATGGATGGTTTTAAAAACATGTATTTTATTTTCTGTAAATTACATTCAATTCATTATTCTGCTTTTTTAAAACTAAAGTGATCAGATCAGACTTTTGGTAAGAATACAGGAACTTCCAAATAAGGTCAAAGGTCAAATCAGAGGTCAGGATTAATATGTAGAAACAATAACCTGATATATAAAACTGACACATATTCAACTATTTTGGCTCGATAACAAGAAAACTTTAAAGTTATTTTCTCAGTTCTGCTCTCTGGGAGTTTCCTCTGTAATATTAATAAAGTTAAATACATTTCTTAAAGTTGTTTAAAGTTTAATGCATCTTTAAGAGCTGAAATTCTCAGGTCAGTCAGTTTTGTTACCAAACTGGAGGCTTCAAATGCATCAGAAATATTTTGATTTATATTTATTTTAAACAGATTTTAACAGTGTGATCCAGGTGTAGCAGGGTCCCACAGGACAGTTTATTATTATTTCTACCATGGTTACCACCATAACTGTCATAACGTATGATTACATCTCTCCCTCTGTGTGTGTGTGTGTGTGTGTGTGTGTGTGTGTGTGTGTGCGTGTGTGTGTGTGTGTGTGTGTGTGTGTGTGTGTGTGTGTGTGTGTGCGTGTGTGTGTATGTGTGTGTGTGTCAGTGGTCCTGTCTCAGCATGTCTCCTACCTGTCAGACCGCCCCTATAAGAACTTTTCCACCTTCATCAAGTTTCTGTGACTTTAAACGCCTCATGTGTCACAGACAGACAGACAGACAGACAGAGAGACAGACAGACAGACAGACAGACAGACAGAGAGACAGACAGACAGACAGACAGAGAGACAGACAGACGGACAGACAGACAGACAGACAGACAGGCTTTTATCAGTGCTGATGTATTTTCTTCATTTTCATCACATCTGTGGAGATTTAAAGGAGCAGTCTGTCAGATTTAGGAGGATTTATTGTCAGAAATGTGATAAAACATTCAGCAGTATGTTTTCTTTTGTGTTTAATCAGCTGAAAATAAGAATTGTTTTTTCTACAGTAGCCCTGAATGGACAAACCTCTTTTTTGTGCTAGTTATCCAGAAACAATACATGGAATCCACATCTCTGCTGGTGAAACAAAAAATATCCTCATGGTAAGTCATAACTATGAAAGAAAAAAGTCAAAATTATGACTTTTAATGTCATAATAATAACTTTTATCTCATAATTTTGACTGTTTTATGTCTTAATTGTGACTCACTATGTGGATATTTTTTTCCTGTCAGTGGCAGAAATGATCCATACAGACAGGTTCTCCTGAAGAACCTCAATGTGAGACAGGTCTTCTGCCCTCTGGTGGATCATCGGAGCACTGCAGGCGGCAGACGGACTCAGAGCAGAATCCAACATGGCTGCCGTCACTCCACACATTTTTAAAAAAGTTAGAGTGAGGGTAGAACCTCAGCCCCTCAGGAAGAACCATTTTGGAACCATTATTTCAAAGAGTGTGGATCATTTTTCATAATGAGTGTTTTACTTTTTGTTCTACAATAAATTTATTTTGATGAAAATGCTTTTATATTTTTACTTCAGTACAGTTTTGAACACAGGACTTTAATGTGTAACAGAGTATTTTTACTCTGTAGTTACATTACTGTTACTGAAGTAAAAGATCTGAGTACTTCTCTCCTCCCTCTGTTCTGCAGGTTTTATCAGAAGAGCTGAAAGAAAAGTCAAACTTAAAATTTAACTTCTTTCCTGCCACAAATAGATTTTCTATAAATAAACAATAAAAATGAAAAAAAAACATCAGTAACTTGAATTTAAACTCTTTTATCCACTGATGTTTTTGATGATGATGATGATGATGATGATGATGATGATGATGATTACATAAACGTGTTCCTCTGTGAGTGAGTCGTGTCGGGTTCCTCTGAAGCACTGAGCTGTGTGTGTGGTCGACCTGCTAACCGCCAGGCTGACGGCGCGCTGCCTCACATTTGCATAACGTGTGTGTGTGTGTGTGTGTGTGTGTGTGTGTGTGTGTGTGTGTGTGTGTCTGTCTGTGTGTGTGTGTGTGTGTGTGTGTGTGTGTATGTGTCTGTCTGTGTGTGTGTGTGTGTGTGTGTGTGTGTGTGTGTATGTGTGTGTGTGTGTGTGTGTGTGTGTGTATGTGTGTGTGTGTGTGTGTGTGTGTGTTGAGGCCTGCAGCAGAAACACACCTGACACAGATCTTTCCAACATAAATCAGCTCCCTTGAAACAAACTGATATCTGATCTCACAGTTTGAAATGTTTCTGATTTACAAATAAAAATCAGACTGACGTGTTTCAGGTGTTTCAGGTGTTTCAGGTGTTTCAGGTGTTTCAGGTGTTTCAGGTGTTTCAGGTGTCTCGGTGTTGTTGGCGGCGAGCTGGCGGTCGGCGCGTCATGCAGGTACCCTGACAGCTTTAATGAAGATGACCCGTATGTTTCCTGTCGCGTCAGTTAAAGTGAAACCACCTCTGATCCAGCCCTGTCCCTCTGCTGGGACGTCTCCTCTCAGGTGAGACCACCTGACTCACCTGTTAACGAGGTGAGTCAAACAAATAAACAAATAAAAATCTGACTGTGGTGTTGAACTTGCAGAACCTTCAGACAGAGACGAGAACGTTTCTTAGAACCACTTCAAGGACCCTTAGAGCCTCAAGAACATCTACAACTACCTGAGGATGTCTTAGACTGCCAGGACCACCACAGGAACTCCTGAAATGTCCTAAGTCCTGAGTCCCTAAACCCTGTCAAAGAACCCCAAATCCCCCTTGAAGACTCCTCAAACCACAGCAGACTGCTAGAACCTACATCAGGAACCTCTTCTATAGCTACCAGGTTTTTTAAACCCACTGTTTATGCAACAGTTGACAGAAAAAACTCGACCACCTCAAAAAATCCTGGAAGCACCTGAAAGAAGCCCGATGGAGCATTAGGGATACCTTAGACAAAAACAGCTGAAACCATCCAGGACCCGCAGAACATCTTCAGAGACTCATAGAACCCTTTGAAGGACGTCTTGAATATCTTCCAGAACCGTCCACAGACTCAGAATGTCCCTGACACCCTGCAACAAGACCTGGAACTTTCTAAACCTCCTTCAGCTAACCTTAGGTGACACCTACAGAGACTCCTGGAACGTCCTGAAACAGTCCCTAAACCTTGTCAAAGAACCCTAGATTCCTCCTGAAGACCCCTCAAACCACAGCAGACTGCTAGAACCTACGTCAGAGAACTCATTAGCTACTATTTAGCCTCTATAGTAACCAGGTTTTTTTAAACCCACTGTCCAGTGTCCTCAGTCCTTCAGAACCTATTCAGGACGTCACAGAACCCTTTGAAGAAACTCTGCAGAATCTTTAACGAGGGATAAATGTGTCGAAAACCTGTGAACCAAATAAAAGAGTTTTGGAGACTCTTCATGTTGAAGCCATGTTGAACTCCTGAGGATCTCTAATGCTGTCTGCATGTCCTCCACCTGTCTGTCTGTCTGTCCACCTGTCTGTCTGTCTGACTGTCTGTCTGCATGTCGTCCACCCGTCTGTCTGTCTGTCTGTCTGACTGTCTGTCTGTCTGTCCGTCTGTCTGTCTGTCTGTCCACCTGTCTGTCTGTCTGACTGTCTGTCTGTCTGTCGTCCACCTGTCTGTCTGTCTGTCTGTCGTCCACCTGTCTGTCTGTCGTCCACCCGTCTGTCTGTCTGTCTGTCTGTCTGTCTGTCTGTCTGTCCACCTGTCTGTCTGTCTGACTGTCTGTCTGTCTGTCTGTCTGTCTGTCTGTCCACCTGTCTGTCTGTCTGACTGTCTGTCTGTCTGTCTGTCTGTCTGCATGTCGTCCACCTGTCTGTCTGTCTGTCTGTCCACCTGTCTGTCTGTCTGACTGTCTGTCGTCCACCTGTCTGTCTGTCTGTCTGTCCTCCACCTGTCTGTCTGCATGTTGTCCACCTGTCTGTCTGACTGTCTGTCTGTCGTCCACCTGTCTGTCTGTCTGTCTGTCGTCCACCTGTCTGTCTGTCTGTCTGTCTGACTGTCTGTCTGTCCACCTGTCTGTCTGTCTGTCTGTCGTCCACCTGTCTGTCTGTCTGTCCACCTGTCTGTCTGTCTGATTGTCTGTCTGTCTGTCTGTCTGACTGTCTGTCTGTCTGTCGTCCACCTGTCTGTCTGTCTGTCCACCTGTCTGTCTGTCTGATTGTCTGTCTGTCTGTCTGTCTGACTGTCTGTCTGTCTGTCGTCCACCTGTCTGTCTGTCTGTCCACCTGTCTGTCTGTCTGTCTGTCTGTCTGTCCACCTGTCTGTCTGTCTGACTGTCTGTCTGTCTGTCTGTCTGTCTGTCTGTCCACCTGTCTGTCTGTCTGACTGTCTGTCTGTCTGTCTGTCTGTCTGCATGTCGTCCACCTGTCTGTCTGTCTGTCTGTCCACCTGTCTGTCTGTCTGACTGTCTGTCTGTCTGTCTGTCTGACTGTCTGTCGTCCACCTGTCTGTCTGTCTGTCTGTCCTCCACCTGTCTGTCTGCATGTCGTCCACCTGTCTGTCTGCATGTTGTCCACCTGTCTGTCTGACTGTCTGTCTGTCGTCCACCTGTCTGTCTGTCTGTCTGTCGTCCACCTGTCTGTCTGTCTGTCTGTCTGACTGTCTGTCTGTCCACCTGTCTGTCTGTCTGTCTGTCGTCCACCTGTCTGTCTGTCTGTCCACCTGTCTGTCTGTCTGATTGTCTGTCTGTCTGTCTGACTGTCTGTCTGTCTGTCGTCCACCTGTCTGTCTGTCTGTCCACCTGTCTGTCTGTCTGATTGTCTGTCTGTCTGTCTGTCTGTCTGACTGTCTGTCTGTCTGTCGTCCACCTGTCTGTCTGTCTGTCCACCTGTCTGTCTGTCTGTCTGTCTGTCCACCTGTCTGTCTGTCTGTCTGTCTGTCTGTCTGTCCACCTGTCTGTCTGTCTGTCTGTCTGTCTGTCCACCCGTCTGTCTGTCTGTCTGTCGTCCACCTGTCTGTCTGTCTGTCTGTCGTCCACCTGTCTGTATGTCTGTCTGTCTGACTGTCTGTCTGTCTGACTGTCTGTCTGTCTGTCTGTCTGTCTGTCGTCCACCTGTCTGTCTGTCTGTCTGTCTGTCTGTCTGTCTGTCGTCCACCTGTCTGTCTGTCTGTCTGTCCACCTGTCTGTCTGTCTGTCGTCCACCTGTCTGTCTGTCTGTCTGTCGTCCACCTGTCTGTCTGTCTGTCTGTCTGTCTGTCGTCCACCTGTCTGTCGTCCACCTGTCTGTCTGTCTGTCTGACTGTCTGTCTGACTGTCTGTCCACCTGTCTGTCTGTCTGTCTGTCTGTCTGACTGTCTGTCTGTCTGTCTGTCCACCTGTCTGTCTGTCTGTCTGTCTGTCTGTCGTCCACCTGTCTGTCTGTCTGTCTGTCTGACTGTCTGTCCACCTGTCTGTCTGTCTGTCTGTCTGTCTGTCTGTCTGTCTGTCTGTCGTCCACCTGTCTGTCTGTCTGTGTGTCAGTGGAAAGCTTCTGTTGCCTCTGGTTCTGTGTTGACAGGAGTTTATTACAGAGGAGACAGATTATGGAGACGAGTCTGAACAGGACGGACGGAGGACCAGTAGGAACCTGTTTGGGGAACCTGGTCTTTCGATGTCCTCAGGCTGAAGGATTCCTGCTCAACATTTGTCTCCACCTGCTCTGACGGGTCATAAACACGTTTATTGGCTCAGATCAGGTAGATTTAGTCGAGGTCAACTTTATTTATACAGCAATATTTAAAACAACCGAGGTTTGCCAAAGTGCTGTACAATCTAGAAAGCACTAAAGTATTAAAATACAACTATAGTAATAGAAAGTACAATATTGGAGTGCGCAGTACACAAAAAATGTAGCAATAGAAAACAAAATAAAATGCACAATAAGAACAAAATTCAATAAAACAGTCCATAAATCAGCAACGTTCAGCTCAACATGAGTCAGAAGCCAACGAGAAGAGACGAGGACAGATCTGATGATAAACTGTTCCACGGTTTAGGGGCGAAGACTCGGTCATCTTTGGTTCTGAGTCTAGATATCAGAACATCTAGAACCAACTCGTTTGATGACCTCACTGCTCCAGCTGATGTGTGAACATGGATGAGTTCAGCTCAGTACTGGAGGGCAGAACATTCGATATCTTAAAAACAAACATCAAAATCTTAAAATCAATCCTGAAGCCAACAGGAAGCCAGAACCACACACACACACACACACACACACACACACACACACACACACACACACACACACACACATCACACACACACACACACACATCACAGACGCTGCAGAGAACGTCTGTCTGAGTCCACATACAGAGAGTTTCAGTCATCAAGCCTAAACGTAACGAAGGCGAGCAGCTGAAGCTGGAAGAAGCACCTTTGACTACAGAGACAATTTGCACTATCAAAAGTGACACCAAGGTTTAAATAAAAGAACAGTTTTTGGAAGCACCAACAGTCATTTACACATTTCAGATGTCCAAACACAATAACCTCCAGGAAACTTGTGTCCATCCAAGTTTTTATGTCTTGAAGACAAGCCAGCAGAGAGTCCTGACATTTCCATTTTAAACTTGGACATCATCTGCAGATCAATGAAAAGAAACATGATGGAACCCAGGGGCCGCAAATAGAAAGAAAACAATAAAGGGCCCAAACTGGAGCCTTGGGGACCCGACAGGAGACAGGGGCCACATGAGGAGAATTCACCCAGATGGACAGAAACTCCTGTCAGTTAGGTAGTTTGTAACATCATTGATGATTGATTGATTCATCTGAACATGAAGACTGGAGACTCATTTGAACCTGATGAGAGATTTAATGAATCAGTTGGAGCTCAAGAAAATTAAATTCTCTTTAAAAAAAAAAAACAATACAAGAGATTTTACAGAATTTGGCAACCATTTATCAATCATTTCAATCGTATTAATTAATGCTGAACGATTTAAAGAAAACTCAAACTGATTTTTTTTTTATTGATACTGCAGTTCTGATCTGATTTGATTTTAGATGGAATTATTATTTTCACATCATTATTGAAAACCATATTAAAGGTCTGATTTTTGCAGCAATCTGTAATCATTTGTTGATTAATCAATCAGTTATCAACTATTAAATTATTTGGCAACTTTTTTGATAATTGATTGATCAGTTTTTCTTGAAGAAGATTATCTAATTTCTCTGATTTCAGCTTAAGTGTGAATATTTTCTGGTAAACTGAATATCTTTGAGTTGAGGACAAAACTTTGTTTTTTTTTTAAAAACTTTCAAAACTTTCTCAAAGTTTTGAAAGTTTGAGTTTGAGTCAAAACTGAATCATCATTTCAGTGGTTTAACGTGAGTTTTTGGTTTTACAGGCTGCTGAATGTGATCGAGGTGAAGATCATTGAATTATTTCAGGTTCTGTTGGTAGTTTGAGTTTTATAAGTAAAAATGTAAACAAGTAAAATCACTCATTAAATCAGAAATAATGAAAACCTTGTGCTAATAAATCTGATCAATGAATTCAATATCAGCTGTTTACATTTTATTCTGGGAGTAAAAGAAGGGTGTGTGTGTGTGTGTGTGTGTGTGTGTGTGTGTGTGTGTGTGTGTGTGTGTGTGACTCCACGCTGCCACCGTGTGGTTGAAACATCAAACAGCAGCAGACTGAAGTGAAGATCTGATCTGTTGTGATTTATAATCAATAACAGATTTATTTGATCATAAAGTCATACAAAGGTAAATAGATGTACTTTATTGTACAGATTTATTTCCTAATAATTTCTTCAAATCACAGTTCTGCTCCCTTTATTTAAGTTTTAAACCAAATATTTATTAATTATTAATTTTAAACTTTATTCATAATTTACTCGTCTATTAAATCAAATGATCCTTTAACATTTTAGAGCATTTTAACTGAAAGTTAACTGAATAATTTCTACTAAATGATGTCATCACAACACGTTTCTCTCCAGGAAACTTCATGAATTATGATCAACTTACACATCTGGAATGATTCATTTACAGTTTATTTATTTTTATTTATTCATTTATTTGATTTTTTGACATGTTTACATGAAGCCATTTTTTTTATCTGCATATGTTCAGAAAAAGACATTTGAAAGCTGCAGTCTCTCTGTGTTCCACCTGTTCTTCAAACTGATTGGATCAATAAGGTCCAAACACAAGGTCGACATCTCTGACTTCACATTTTCTCACCATTTCATGATACTTTGAAAAACAAATAACTATTAACCGAGAAAATAATCAACTGATTGATCAGCTGTGACGATAATTCAAACACTGATCGTTAGTTAAAAAATTATTGCCAGATTGATCACTGGACCTATTTATCAATTGACAAGATTGTGACAGGATCAATTTTTCACTATTTTCTGATTTTCTTTTTTTTTCTTAATTGCAGTCGACCATTTTACATTTTGATAAAATTTTAATTAACTGTTTATTGGAAGTTTCCACTAAACTGCTGAACTGCTCCTTTAAAATGAAATATTGACTCAGTTTCAGATTTTCAGACGTTAACGAGTGAAAAAGACACAGACATCAGCGTCAGTTGACATTTCTTTTATTTAAAAAACAAAGAGTCACCAAAGTTAGAATTTATAAAATCTAACAAATATTCATAAGAAACTTGAGCTGAAACTTTTTCATGTGATTTAAACAAAAACATATTAAACAGCAGAGACACTAAATAATCTGATTCAAGTGGAAGAAAAACAAACTTCTTATACAAAATGATCAAACTGACGACTTAAAACTAGAAATTATGACGTTCAGCTGTCAATAATCAATCAGTCTGATCAGCTGCACAACATGAAGCAAATCAAACTGTTTATCTGACTGAATTATTATTGATTTCTGTGTTTTATTGAAAAAAATATCTGACGTTTTCTTGGCATCATCGGTCCAACAGAACACAAACTGTTTATTCACAAGTTCTCCTCCAGAGTCACATGATCCAGGACAGGGTTAGCCTAGCTTAGCACAAACACTGGAGGCAGAGGGGAAACAGTTAGCCTGTTAGCTCCGCCCTCCAACAGCTCCACCTGTCTGACAGACACGTTGTTTACCGATCGGGTGGAGAAACGAGACACACAAAGACGAGACGTCGAGGTTTTGTTGGAAACTTAAAAATGTGGGATTGCTCCTTTAACCTCAGAGCTGATTGGTCGGTTTTTCTCAGAGCGGTTTGGGCAGGCCGGACACCTCCTCCAGACACTCGTCGTAGGCGTCCTGGTAGTCCTGGTGAGGTTTGATGAGGATCACGCAGGTCGGCCTCTTGGATCCTGCAGACGAGCCCAGATCCTGAAAACAGAGACGCAGTCAGACACGAGACGCACAGGAGCAAAACTCTGCTCCCCATTTTTAAACAACAGGAAGTGCGCCGAATTAATCACAAGAGTCCAACAATTCTAATGATAATGATTCTAATTATCTGGAAGTAAAAGATTTGTTTGTTAAAGGAGGAGAGTTTTAAATCTTTCTGCATGTTGTGTTTATGTAGAGAAACCAAACTCCTCTAAAAAAAGTAAGAATTTAAAGATGTTCTGTGTGTCAGCAGACTTTACAGACGCAGCAGGTGGAGAAATCACTTCGTTTGAATGATTTGAATGATTGAATGATTGAATCAGCTGTGGACTGTGAGAAGGCTCTTTATAGAACGTGTGGAACGTGTAACATGGAAGAAGTGGAGATTATTTTCAGGTCTTCTGTTACCTTCTGTCTCTAGTGAGCAAAAAGAAAAGCGGGATGCTCCTTTAACAGAGGAAGAGATCAGAGGCACTGAGCTCATCAGGAATATTATAACGAGTATATTGATTTTCTATATTGTCCCATTTTACATGACGAGTTGTTGGAGACATCTGAAGTCGTCTCTCTGCTCATCCATAAGAAGCAGAGATACATCAGACATCTGATCTCAGACCAGTTAGACTTCTTAGACTCTGATTCTGACAAAAACACTGACATCACGTTTAGAGAAATTATTACCTGACATCAGAAATAATGACGAAGACTCCGATTCTAAATGATAAACTGCCATAAATCAGAGGACATGTTGGTATTGGACACGTCTGTCCACTGATGCTGCTTCATTTCAAATATAAAATACTTTAGTATTCAATTAAATCCAAATGTGGAGGAAATAATGTTCTCAGATATGGAACCACTCCTCAAAATAAAAATGAATCTGGATAAATGGGGAAAATTAATATGATTAAAAATGATGGTTATCCCACAATTCAATGTTGTTTGAGACGTCTAGATTGGTTAAACACTGGAAGGGAACGGATCCAGAACTGAACTGGATCAAGAACAGGAGCCAGTAGGCCCCTTTAAACCTGTGGATGTTCTTTCACATGGTTCCAGTTCTAACAGACATGAGTTCTCTTCAAACCCAGTACGGGAACGTTCTCAGACGGTCTGCAGAGATCTCACGTGTTTCTCTATGACACAAACCGGCTGAAAAAGTCTGTTTACTGGAATCAATGGATTATAAAAGAGATACACGAAATAATTGATCCGTTCCTGGGTGGAATATTTCTATCTTCTTCTGATCCTGTACAAAAATATCATCTGGAATATAGACGTCATTTTTGGAAATACTTGCAAATCAGAGATTGTATCACGAAGGGCCAATTTATACAAGAACCCAGTGTTCTGTACAAGAACCCAGTGTTCTGTACAAGAACCCAGTGTTCTGTACAAGAACCCAGTGTTCTGTACAAGAACCCAGTGTTCTGTACAGATCCTCTAACAGCTCACTAAAACAGATTTATAAAAGTCTGAGGATCATCTGGCAGAAAGATTGAAACTGTGTGAAGAGGATGGTCAGAAATACTGGTCAGTACATAAATAGAAGATAACAGACAGAAGGTAACAGACAGAAGGCAACAGACAGAAGGCAACAGACAGAAGGCAACAGACAGAAGGTAACACAGAGAAGGTAACACAGAGAAGGTAACACAGAGAAGGTAACAGACAGAAGGTAACAGACAGAAGGTAACAGACAGAGGATAACAGACAGAAGGTAACAGACAGAAGGTAACAGACAGAAGGTAACAGACAGAAGATAACAGACAGAAGGTAACAGGCAGAAGGTAACAGGCAGAAGGTAACAGACAGAAGGTAACACAGAGAAGGTAACACAGAGAAGGTAACAGACAGAAGATAACAGACAGAAGGTAACAGGCAGAAGGTAACAGACAGAGGGTAACAGACAGAAGGTAACAGACAGAAGGCAACAGACAGAAGGTAACAGACAGAAGGTAACAGACAGAAGATAACAGACAGAAGGTAACAGACAGAAGGTAACAGACAGAAGATAACAGACAGAAGATAACAGACAGAAGGCAACAGACAGAAGGCAACAGACAGAAGGCAACAGACAGAAGGCAACAGACAGAAGGTAACAGGACAGAAGGTAACAGACAGAAGATAACAGACAGAAGGTAACAGACAGAAGATAACAGACAGAAGGTAACAGACAGAAGGTAACAGACAGAAGATAACAGACAGAAGGTAACAGACAGAAGATAACAGACAGAAGGTAACAGACAGAAGGTAACAGACAGGTTTGAACAGGATGAACTTAATGACCAGTGATTTGTTGGAAATGTCGGGCAGAAACAGGACATTGAACATGTCGTCTGGGAACAGAACAATAAGTGGACCGGACTCTGACTACTGATGGTCACTGATGATGTCACTGATGCTAGAATCAATAATGGAGGTCAGAACTTTAAGAGGTCATGGTCTGGTGTTTTTGCTCAGAACACTGCTGGACACTGATGATGTCACTGTCCTGGTTACCAAACAGCTGTTTCTGTGTATGTATATTTACCATTGGCCTATGGATATTTTGTTATGTATTAAGAATACTGTTAAATAAAAACTTTAATTATTTTAAAAGAAGTAAGAGACCTTAGAACGCCATAATTGACCAATCAGAACTGAATATTTAACAAAGCCGTTAAAAAAACAGGAACATTTGCTCTATGATGAAAACACGACGAGATAAAGAAAAAAAACAACATGGCGGTGTTTTTGTGTTGCTGTGGCAGCAGACTCACCACTTTAGAGGGGATGTAGGCGTACGGCAGGTTTCTGTCCTCACACATGACCGGCAGGTGACAGTAGACGTCGATGGGCAGAGTGTCACCTGCCAACACCACGATCCTGCAGACAGACGCATCAGTGAACACACAAACCACTGAATCAATCTTTATTATTCATGTTTATGATGCTCTGATGAAATGTGACGGAGTGGCCCTTTAAACTCACCCTTTCTCTCCTTTGTTGATGAACTTCTGAACTTCTTTCACTCCTCGCCGGATGTTCTTCACTTTGGCAGCTGGAACGACAGGAAACACCGTGAAGACACAGTTCCAGACTCCAATCGAAAATCAGATCAACACTCACATTTTGATTCATCCTGAGTTCAGCAGCAAATTTGATTCAATCTGAAAAGTTTGACACCGACATGATGAAACATGTTCAGTTTTTACTTCTCTGAACCTGAGCCCCCGATCCATTCAAACATGAAGAGGGCTTCACTGAAAGACTCACCAGTCCGAAACTACAGACATGTCAATGAAATCACGGATGCCGAATTAAAGACAAGAGTTCAACGATTCTCACAAGATCTAATTTAATGACCTACAACATTTCTAATATCTGCTGTCACGCACATAACATTAAAATCATACATTTTAAAACGCAGTTTGGTATTCTTTTACTAAAAACACTGGAAAAGAAAGCCAGCATAATTAAGTTAATCTTAACAGCACTCACACATCTGACTAATAAAACAAGACACATTCATTTGAATTAATTAACTAAAATTAATTTTTAATTTCCCTCCGGTGCCAACACAAGACATGAACCTAAACCACCAACCCAGTTCAACAAAAACTACAAACATGAAGGTTCCTCTGAAGGCAACACATTTTCAGTGGATTCTGGTGTTGTTTCACTGAATATAAAGAGTGAGAGTGAATGAAACCGACAGATCCGCAGCAAAATGAAAATGAATAACTGGTCTGTTTTTAACGTTTCTCTCAGCAGCACGAGGCAGGAAACAGTTCATTCAACTAACACCGAACATGAGTGGAGGCTTTACTTTACTATAGACATTTAAAAACATAGGATATGTGCCGAATTGATCCTTAGAGTCCAACAATTCGTACAAGACTTCAATTTATGACCTATAATGTCCGCAATGTCTGCTGACACACAAGAAATCCTTAAAATCGTACTTTTTAAAAAACGCAGTTGGGTATTGCAGCACCAGACAGGAACCTGAATCAATCCAGTCAAACAAATCTTAACAACATGACGGGGGTTTCCTCTGAAGACAATGGCTTTCTATCGATGTTTCACTGATATGATGTAGCCGAATTAATCAGAAGAATCCATCGATTATTTCAAGATCCAGTTTATTGACCTACAACCTCAGTAAAGTCTGCTGACACACTAAAGATCTTTAAATTGTCTATATTTCATATGGAGTTTGGTGTTCTCTCCACAGAAACGATATACAATCGGTGTATTTTTACCCTTCTTGACGCATTTGTAGAGCTTCTTGCTGAGTTTTTTCGACGCCAGCGGCTGAGCGATCGGGTTCACGTTGGCGATCAGCTCCTGGTAAGACCTCTCCGTCCCGTCGGCCCCCGCGGCAGCGGCCTCTTCTCCGTCCGCAGAAATCTTCTCTTTCTTCACCTTCGTCATTTCTGATCGACAGTAATAATCGA
>NC_139327.1:41180968-41190968 GCF_056507025.1 Lutjanus erythropterus
AAAGAGGGATTTTTAAAATCAAAAGATCATCATTATTATTATTATTATTATTATTATTATTATTATTATTATTATTATTATTATTATTATTATTATTGTTATTATTATTATTATTATTATTATTGTCTTTTCTTGTTTAACTTAATTAAAAGTATTATATATAAAAAAATCTGTCTTTTGTTTTTATTGAACTCAAATGTTTTTTTTTGTCACATCTGTTTTCAGTTCAGTTTGAGTTCAGACTGATTAAACACAGAGCAGACGTTCTACAGACGTTCTGCAGATGTTCTGCAGACGTTCTGCAGACGTTCTCCTCTGGTCTGTGTGCAGTAGAAAGATTCAGACACTAGATGGAGACAAACAGTTGATTCAGCAGCGGCTCAGTTTCAGTCTCACACTGACGTTCTTCTTGACACAGAACGTGACGACAGGAGAGAACAGAAGTTCTTCACACGGAACAGAGACTTTGACGAACAGAACTTCAACCATCAACACGCTGAGATCGAACGTTTTCAAACATCAGATATGTTATTTAAAGGTTATATCAGAGTTTTATTAAGATAAATAAACATCAGGTGGTCATCGCTACCGGGCAACAGAATCTGAAGGTCTCTGATTGGACGCTTCTTACAGCAAAGCACTCTGGGACTCGTAGATTGATTTTCTCCTCTCCCCTCTCTGGAGGTTCTATTCAGAACCTTTCCACTTTTTGGGTGCTAACAAGAACCAATCCAGGATTCCCCTACTGAGAATCCTTTTTATATTCCAAGAGTTTTATCTAGAACCCACTCAGGGGGTTCTAGATAAAACTCTCACTCAGGGGGTTCTACCGAGAACCTTTTCATATTTTGATACAAGAACTCTTGATCAAGCAGAAAGAGTTCTTCAAGGTTTGTTGAAATCCGCGAAGAACTCTTTCTTCCAAAAAGGTTCTCTGGATGGAAACGGTTCTTAATGGAACCCTTAACCTGTAAAAGGTTTCACCCAGAACCAAACAGGAGAGGTTCTACAGAGAACCCTTCTATGGTGTAATGGTTCCACCCAGAACGCTCTCTGTGGGTTGTACTCAGAACCTTTCTACCTTTTGGGTGCCAACAAGAACCCATCCAGGGTTCTTCTACAGAGAATCTTTTTTTATATTCCAAGAGTTTTATCTAGAACCCACCCAGGGGGTTCTACCTAGATGTCTCTTGAACCCAGTGGAACCAGTTCATGATTTTAGTCCAGAGCTTGTCGTCTTCCTGTCTCCTGTCCCCGGCAGGTCAGTGTGGACGGAACCAGGCCTCAGGGACAGTACTCATACTCTCCTCCATCACCGTCTCCGTCTATCTGGTAGATGTTCTCCACTGCAGAACCTCGCCTGTGGAGCTGCAGAGTGGATGACGTGGAACTGAACTGGACGGAACTGTTGACCTGCTGAGGACTGAGAGACAGAGACAGACTTCAGACGTTTACTCATCCTTTAATCAGTCTACAGTTCCTGTAGAACCTTTCATAAAGATTCCACTTGAAACCCTTTCAGAGAGTTCTACCTAAAACACAACATAAAGGATTGTACCTAGAACCATCTGTGAAGGGTTCCACCTAAAACCAACATGGAAAGGTTCTACATAGAAACTCCTCTATGGTTTACTGGTTCCACCCAGAATCCTGAGGTTTGTTGAAATTTTTAAAGAACTAGTTGGATGAAAAGGGTTCTACTGAGAACTTGTTTTATATTCCAAGGTTCAACAATCCTTAAAGAAGTCTTTCTTCCAAAAAGATTCTTAATGGAACCCTTATTTCTAAAAGTGTGGTCTTATTTTCTTTGGTATCACTTTTTTGTTCATGTAATTTCCTTGTGATGTTCTGGGATGTTTCCAGTAAAGATCTTTTGGACTTTTTTTTTAGGAACATTAGGATGATGTTCTGAGACAGAACATATAGAACCCACAGACTTATTGAGTAGAGTTTGTGTCCATTTTCATCTCCAGAAGAACTTCCTTCAATGAGCAGCTAAAATCTTTAAATTCTTCTGAACGGTTTCTTTCCAGGAACCCAACGCTGCGGTTCCTCTCGACCCAGTTCTTTAAGACGCATCCTGTCCTTCGGTCTCGTGATCCTCCACCTCAGATTTGGACTTTTCTGTCGTGACATTTCTGTCCGAACGTCCTCAGCAGGTCTTTGAATGTCACATCATTCAGAGAGGAAACCTCAGAAGTTTCTGGTGAAATAAAATCTGCCGGGTGAGGAACCTCCAGCTGAATGAATGAACCAGACGTTTCAGCTGCTGGATATATGCTAATTTATCCTGCTCTGATTGTCGATCTGCTAACTGCTAAGCTAACACTGCTGATGCTGAATTTAAAAGCTATGTAACCAGCTGCCAAGTGATTTGCTTTAATGTATAAGACAGTTTGTTAAGGCACAATATTGATCTCAAGTTAGCTAGTTAACAATAGTGTGGATTTATATCTTTTTCCCACATTAAGCTAGCAGAGACTCTAGGTAGCAATAAGCTAGCTAGAGTCTCTGCTGAACTTTAGCTGAATCTACTCAGGCTCTGTTGGTTATTCTACTGTTAGCATGAAGTAAAATGTCAGGTTGAATGGTGTATTTTTTTCTGATTACTGGATCAGGATACAGTCAGGTTAGCTTCTGGCTACACAATGCTAACAGTCATCAAACTGTCATTGTGTATCTGCTACATTTAGCCAAAACACAGTTTGTGCAGTTTTACTTTTTTGTGTGCTGCTGTAAAATAATTGTGTTAGTAATAAATATAATCTTATTTGTTATGTGTAGGACAAGAGATGTAAATTAGCATCTGGCTAAATCTGGTGCAGCCATATTTTCATTTCCTGTAAATGATCAATATCATTGCACACTGTCCTTTCATAAATTAATAAACTAACTAAACTAATTTGTATAAGTGTGTATTTTATCTGGTTTCTGTTCCGTCAGCTTTGACAAGAACCGACATGTGACATTAAAGTGACGTCTCAGTCGAAGTGAAAACCGCAGTGAGTTTTATTCATCGTCTTCCTGTCAAACAGCGTCAGTGGAAAACGTTCTCACTCTGTTCTGGCTCTGGTTCTCCGCATCTGTTTGACAGAAAGCGGACGTGTGGTTTGTGGTTGTTTTCTCTGAGTTTCAGTTTGAACACAGCGCAGCCTCACTGTGAGCGTGATGAAGACGATGACAAAAAGCGGATGGAGTCGACGCCTCGAGAGATTCCCGACGCCGAGGTAAACCTGCCGACTCATGATGGTTCTGCTGAGTCACTGTTTATCATCAACGTTTGTTCCAACAACGTTCTATTAACCACAACCTGCCACACCGAGCTGAATTCATCTGAAGAAGAAGAAGAAGTTGAAATGTGTTTCTGAATGTGAGTCAGTCTGAAACTTACATTTTGTTGAGGTTCCATCGTTTCCCTGCAGAGACACAAAACATCAGAATGAACATTCACTGATTACAACTAATCCAGAGGAGGTCAGTCAGATCTCCACCAGGCATCAGGCGCTGAAGCACCTACTGCAATGCCACCAACTGTCAGTTCTAAGTGTTTTTGTACCGTACAGTCTCAGTGTTCTTTAAGATGTGTGTAACAGAACGTCCTGGGTTCACCTCAGGCCGGAGACGTTCTCGTTCTTTAATCATGTTCAGATCTTCATCATTACTGTATGAACTTACTGAGGAAGATAAGAGAAGACTTTTCCACTGACACATTCTTATATTGTTCTTTATTTAGAACATTTCATTTATTGAGAACATGAGTTCCTTCCTGTTCACCTCTACACTAATGACTTATGACCGCCTCAGCTCCTCCCCCGTCACACACAGAAATCACAACACGATCATACAGGCACACACACACAAGTACACGCACGCACACACGCACGCACGCACACACGCACACACACACACACACACGCACGCACACACGCACACACGCACACACACACACACTCCCTGATCTTATGTGACCCAGTTAAAGGTACTGAGTCGACGCTCCATAATCAAGAGGCGAAGAGGAACCTGAACTTCCTGTTTCTGTTCCACAAGAAAGAAAACCTCAAAATCAAATAATGACATTCGGTTCCACCACCACTGAGAACAGAGACGTTCTAATCAGTCTGTCAACTGGGTCACTTTCTGTCAGGAAGGTAATTAAAAAATACAAAATATACTGATATCCAGGCTCAGGAAGTAATCGATTACATGCAGGATTACAAGATAGAAAAAAGGTAACTGTATTCCATTACAGTGTCATTCTTTCTATGTGTGATATGACCAACTTCAGCTACACAGACCACCTGCTAACATTAGCTATACAGACCACCTGCTAACTTTAACTACACAGACCACCTGCTAACATTAGCTATACAGACCACCTGCTAACATTAACTACACAGACCACCTGCTAACATTAGCTACACAGACCACCTGCTAACATTAGCTATACAGACCACCTGCTAACTTTAGCTATACAGACCACCTGCTAACATTAGCTATACAGACCACCTGCTAACATTAGCTATACAGACCACCTGCTAACATTAGCTATACAGACCACCTGCTAACTTTAACTACACAGACCACCTGCTAACATTAGCTATACAGACCACCTGCTAACATTAACTACACAGACCACCTGCTAGCATTAGCTATACAGACCACCTGCTAACATTAGCTATACAGACCACCTGCTAACTTTAACTACACAGACCACCTGCTAACATTAGCTATACAGACCACCTGCTAACTTTAACTACACAGACCACCTGCTAACATTAGCTACACAGACCACCTGCTAACATTAGCTATACAGACCACCTGCTAACTTTAACTATACAGACCACCTGCTAACTTTAGCTATACAGACCACCTGCTAACATTAGCTATACAGACCACCTGCTAACATTAGCTATACAGACCACCTGCTAACTTTAACTACACAGACCACCTGCTAACATTAGCTATACAGACCACCTGCTAACATTAACTATACAGACCACCTGCTAACATTAACTACACAGACCACCTGCTAACATTAACTATACAGACCACCTGCTAGCATTAACTATACAGACCACCTGCTAACATTAACTACACAGACCACCTGCTAGCATTAGCGATACAGAACAAACTCTATGTTTAGAGGTAATCCAAAAGTAATGGAACATAATCAAGTTAAACTGCTGTAATACCAAGATACATGGATTAGGTTACTGATTACATTTTTAGGTAATTAGTTACTGTATTGGAATACATTCTGAAAGTAACCCTGCTAACCCTGCTGATATTTTTCAGTTTTTCAGTGGCGTTTAACAGACATCATTTCCCATCAGCCCACAGATCATGTTGGGTTAAACATCACAGCTCAACAGAAGATGAGAGGCAGGTGTCTGTGGTTAGTTCACATGTCTGTAATAACAGCAGGACAATCCAGTGTCTGAAGAAAATCAGTCTGTGACACTGCTGTGGTGGTCAGTCACATGACCTCCATCATGGCCGACTGACCACTGGTTCCTGTCACAGCAGGATGTCTGTGGTCAGCTGTTAAACCGTGTTACGTTGTTGTGGCTGTGAAGATGTGAGATGTTTCACTTCGTGACTCACCGATGATGACGAGACCACCTGCTGTAACCACGGCAACCAGCCCGAACAGAACACACACCAGAACCACCGTCACACTGCTGCTCCCCTGCTGATTTAAACACACAGAAACATCTTTACATTCTTCACGTCCAAACGTCCAACTTCCTACAGTGAGATGATTTTCTGCAGTGACAGAAACATTTAAAACTGAACGCAGCCTCTGATCAATTAAATACAACATGATTCCAAAAAACTCAGAACATCTTATCAATAAAAACAGAATACAATGATTTGCAAACAGTTAGTTTCTCCAGAAATCTTTTCATTAATCCTGTCACAACCTTTCAATTGAAAATATTTTTCAACTAGTGATCAATCTGGCAATAAGTTTTCCTCTAATCAGTTTAGTTGTTTGGCCCTTAAAAATGGTGAAAAATATTGATTACAACTTTGTTAACAGAAAAATAGGCCCAAAAATCTGAAAAGAAGTGCAGCGTGTGGACGTACATCATCACATGCTCTTTCATAACATTTTACACGTCACAACTTTTTTAGAATCAGGGTGTAAATTGTTAAAGAAGATACTCAGACATGAAAACACACAGTAAAGAAATCACCTGAAAGTTCGTTAAGGTCACTGATGATTAGAGAAGCTGCTTTCAGCCACACAAACGTTTTCAGGCTTTGTACCAAACGTTGACAGCTCAAAATGAGACCAACACACCCAGAGAAGCACAGCTGCCCTGATCAGAAAGCAGCAGTCTTACAAACCACAATGAGTTCACATTTCACATTTTGCTCTTTAACACAGGAAATCAGAGCGTCCCTGCCTCGTCTCACCTCGACCGCCAGGCTGCTGGAGGAGGAAGTGAGGAGGACGAGGGTCTGTGTGGACGTCAGCTGACCTGCGGGACGAGGAAATGAAAGCAGATGTTATTAGCACAGCTGTGTCAGCAGCATGATGTCATGGTGAAGGAGAAAGAAACACGTCTGGAGTCTCAGTCAACAGACATTAAGTCACGTAAGGTTAACCTCGTGGTTAACGTGAAGGTTTATTATGTTACGCTTTGTTTGGTTCTGTTCAGTTCTGTTCGGTTCTGTTCGGTTCTGTTGCATTATGTTCTTTGTCATGTTACATTCAGTCACGTTACACTTTGTTATGTTTCCTTCTCTGTTATGTTTAGTTCTGTTACACTTTGTTACATGACATTCAATAATATTACATTTTATTTCATCAAGTTACTTTATGTTTCATCCAGTTATGTCACATTATCTTCTCTTCTGTTCTGTTCTGTTCTTTGCTTTGTTACATTACACTTTGTTACATTATGTTCTGTTCGGTTCTCTTCTGTTCTGTTCTCTTCTGTTCTGTTCTGTAAGTAGTCAGTGATGATGATGATGTAAGTCATGAACAGATGAAGTAACTTAAAACTTTAACTTCAAGTCATTAAGTTGACTTTTTGTTGAAAGTCCTGTGTTTGTTTGAAATATCCTGGGTCATAATTACTACGACCACTAGAGGTCAGAACCAAACAATAAACAGAATATGAGACCACCTCTAAATGACTGCGTGTGTGTGTGTGTGTGTGCGTGCGTGCGTGCGCGTGCATGCGCGTGCGTGTGTGTGTGTGCGTGCGTGCGTGCGCGTGCGTGCGTGCGTGCGTGTGCGTGTGTGCGTGTGTCTGTGTGTGTGTGCGTGTGTGTGTGTGCGTGTGTGCGTGTGTGCGTGTGTGTGTGCGTGTGTGCGTGTGTGAGTGTGCGTGTGCGCGTGTGCGTGCGTGCGTGCGTGCGTGTGCGTGTGTGCGTGTGTCTGTGTGTGTGTGCGTGTGTGCGTGTGTGTGTGTGTGCGTGCGTGCGTGCGCGCGCGTGCGTGTGCGTGCGTGTGTGCGTGTGTGCGTGTGCGTGTGTGCGTGTGTCTGTGTGTGTGCGTGCGTGTGCGTGTGTGCGTGTGTCTGTGTGTGTGCGTGTGTGCGTGTGTGTGTGTGCGTGTGTGCGTGCGTGTGTGAGTGTGCGTGTGCGCGCGTGTGCGTGTGCGTGTGTGCGTGTGCGTGTGAGTGTGTGTGTGTGCGTGTGCGTGTGAGTGTGCGTGTGCGTGTGCGAGTGTGCGTGTGTGTGTGCGTGTGAGTGTGTGTGCGTGTGCGTGTGAGTGTGTGTGCGTGTGCGTGTGAGTGTGTGTGCGTGTGCGTGTGAGTGTGTGTGTGTGCGTGTGCGAGTGTGCGTGTGTGTGTGCGTGTGAGTGTGTGTGCGTGTGCGTGTGAGTGTGTGTGCGTGTGCGTGTGAGTGTGTGTGCGTGTGCGTGTGTGCGTGTGTGCGTGTGCGTGTGCGTGTGAGTGTGTGTGTGTGCGTGTGCGTGTGCGTGTGAGTGTGCGTGTGCGTGTGCGAGTGTGCGTGTGTGTGTGCGTGTGCGTGTGTGCGTGTGTGCGTGTGTGTGTGTGTGTGTGTGTGTGAGTGTGTGTGTGTGTGTGTGTGTGTGCGTGTGTGTGTGTGTGTACCTGCTGTAGAACAGTCTGTAGTTTGCTGTGTGGACGTCTCTCTGCTGGACGTTGTTGTTGTTTCTGGAGCTGAAACAGATCACAGTAACTTTAACATGTTGGCTTCAGTTCAGCGCTGAACTCTGATCTTCTGACAAACTTTAAACGAGTTCATGAATCATCCTGGAGCCTCTGATGAAAACACCACTTTGCTTTTCTATCAGTCTTTAATAAAAACACTTCTGTCATGCTGCACAAACACAAGGATGTTTCTTTCTCACCTTTGTCAACGGTCAAGTCAAAGTGATGTTTTTCATCATTGAACCATCCAGATATGTCCACTCTGCACCCGTAGCGTCCAGCGTCTGTCTCTGTGAGGTTCAGGATGGTCAGAGAAACGTCTCCTTCATCCAGTCGTCCCAGTAACTGATACCTGCTGGAGACTCTGGTTCCTTCTGTCACTTTGTGTCCGTCTGTGGAGATCAGCTGGTCGCTGCAGCCCCTTGAAGGTATTTGTCCTCGTCCCCAGCAGACAGACCGCGCTCCGTTGGACTTTATGTCATATGTACATGTCAGATTGACGCTCTGACCTGTTTGACCAGTGACTCTCGTGCTGCTGCCGCGTTCACTGACTGTGGAGACAGAAAAAGAGGAACTCTGATCAGCAGAAACCAGCAGCTGAAACTCTGTGTGTTTCTTTCTCTGATTTTCTTTGTTGTGGTCGTTCTGTTTTTGCTGTGAGTCGTGTTTTCCCACACGAGACGAAGAGGACTGTACCGAAGATGTGATCAAAATACAAACCACAACATCTTGGTTTTGTGTCTCCATCAGTATCTGACAGGTCCACACAGCGTGCAGCACTTCTTCTTCTTCTTCTCAGCTCATCTGTTTGTGTCACGCTGCAGATGTTTGTTACTCAAATATTTCTCAGCTTGATTTCACCTTTTGTTTTAGTGGCCTTTAAAATACAACTGTTTGGTTTTAACAGCACTTTGAATTGTCCTGTGTCTGAATGACACTGTATAAATGAACTGATTTGGAGGAAAAATCTGTGAAAATAACATTTGATATTAAAGAATCACATGAATTATTATCAGAAACAGATGCATTAACTATTTCCTCAACTCATTTATCCTTGATCACACTTTACTCACAAGACAGTCAATCAAACACAAAGAAAAAGACAGAAAAGACCAACTAAAGAGCAAAGATAACGATTAAATGAGACATTTGTTTAAAGTACAATAAGAGGGAGATCATTTATTCTCTTTTATTAATCTGATTTTTCACATTAAAATACTGAAATGACCTGAAAGTGATAAAATCAATGTAAATGACAGAATACCTGTGAGGAGGGCGAGGAGCACAACGAGCTTCATGATGAACCAAAGTCACACTGACAGGCTGTCATCACAACCAGCACACTTACACACACACACACACACACACACACACACACACACACACACACACACACACACACACACACACACACACACACAGCTGCTGTGAGTCACCACAGCTGCACTGCACACTGTAAAAAATGATCCACACTTTGAAATGAACAAAATGATCCAAAAAAAACAAACAAAAAAAAACACAACAACAAATGGAAAATGGAAATTAAACAAAAATAAAAAACAAAAATAAAACAAATTCACAGAAAATTGTTTTGGTATCATTGAGAAATAATTTAATAGAAACTTTTCAGCATATTGTAAATGAAGTTTTCTGAGACAGAAGTAGATTTCTGCTCCTCCTCTTTGACTCTGTTTTTTCAGTATTTAGAGAATTTGGCCTGTGATGGACTTAAACCAATCACAGGTCTTCTCACACCCGGGGCTCCTATTGGCTACTGACGTTACATGTGCACGTTCCTTCAGTGAGACCCTGAATCAATGACGGATTAAAAAGTGAATTTATTTTCACTCCTGCTTCTCAGAACT